>NC_084751.1:38960358-39072858 GCF_033978785.1 Entelurus aequoreus
AGTCTTACCTCTACCATGCTACATGCTTTTCGTCGGTGTCTATCTAGCTCAGTTATTTTTCCTCGCCTTTGTCCTGTTCTGGTCTACAGTTCTGTATGTCTACCTACTAAACCTACTCCTAGTTAATAGCTCTGGTCAATTCACTTCCAAACCAGTCAGTTAAAACAGTGATCCAAATACAGTAAAGGTGGTCCATGTTTTACGATGTTTCCGTGGTTACAAACGCACTCCCATAAATTATCGATACTGTCCAAAAAGAAAATTGGAACTACTTACGGTTGTGAATTAGTGATATCTGTGTAGTGTGAGAGACTAATGCTACATTCACACTGCCTAATTCCGATTTTTTGTTAATTCCAATATACACTATATTGCCAAAAGTGTTTGGCCACCCATCCAAATGATCAGAATCAGGTGTCCTAAGCATTTGGCCTGGCCACAAGTTTATAAAATCAAGCACTTAGGCATGGAGACTTTCTACAAACATTTGTGAAAGAATGGGCCACTCTCAGGATCTCAGTGATTTCCAGCATGGAACTGTCATAGGATGCCCACCTGTGCAACAAATCCAGTCGTGAAATTTCCTCGCTCCTAAATATTCTAAAGTCAACTGTCGGCTTTAATATAAGAAAATGCAAGAGTTTGGGAACAACAGCAACTCAGCCACCAAGTGGTAGGCCACGTAAACTGATAGAGAGGGGTCAGCGGACGCTGAAGCGCATAGTGCAAAGACTTTCTGCACAGTCAGTTGCTACAGAGCTCCAAACTTCATGTGACCTTCCATTTAGCCCACGTACAGTAAGCAGAGAGCTTCATGGAATGGGTTTCCATGGCCGTGCAGCTGCATCTAAGCCATACATCACCAAGTCCAATGCAAAGCGTCGGATGCAGTGGTGTAAAGCCCGTCGTCACTGGACTCTAGAGCAGTGGAGATGCGTTCTCTGGAGTAATGAATCACGCTTTTCCGTCTGGCAATCTGATGGACGAGTCTGGGTTTGGAGGTTGCCAGGAGAACGCTACATTTCGGACTGCATTGTGCCGAGTGTGAAATTTGGTGGAGGAGGAATTATGGTGTGGGGTTGTTTTTCAGGAGTTGGGCTTGGCCCCTTAGTTCCAGTGGAAGGAACTTTGAATGCTCCAGGATACCAAAACATTTTGGATAATTCCATGCTCCCAACCTTGTGGGAACAGTTTGGAGCGGGTCCCTTCCTCTTCTAACATGACTGTGCACCAGTGCACAAAGCAAGGTCCATAAAGACATGGATGACAGTCTGGTGTGGATGAACTTGACAGGCCTGCACAGAGTCCTGACCTGAACCCGATAGAACACCTTTGGGATGAATTAGAACGGAGACTGAGAGCCAGGCCTTCTCGACCAACATCAGTGTGTGACCTCACCAATGCGCTTTTGGAAGAATGGTCAAAAATTTCTATAAACACACTCCGCAACCTTGTGGACAGCCTTCCCAGAAGAGTTGAAGCTGTAATAGCTGCAAAAGGTGGACCGACATCATATTGAACCCTATGGGTTAGGAATGGGATGGCACTTCAAGTTCATATATGAGTCAAGGCAGGTGGCCAAATACTTTTAGCAATAAAGTGTACTTATGTAGTCGTTCACATTAAAAAATACATATGTGTACAGCTCTGGTAATGGGTACATTCGCACCCACCTGCACACATGTACTTCAAAATGTAACAATCAAAATAAATATATAATATGCATTAGTTTGACCGTTTAAAATCAACGATAATAAAAAGGAGATGCTTGGAAATAGCATAGAAATGCCCCAAAAACTTGGAAAAACGCGATTCATAGCGTTACTTTTTGGTGTAACCATCATGAGCGTTCTGTTCAGGTATATTTCTTTTATATTTTGATAAATCGTCATATTTATGTATTACTAAATTTAAATAGGTATTGATCAATCTTTAAGCTGTGTGTATTTTATTTCAGTTTGCTTTTGACATCTCATTTAGAATTGTAGTTGAAACTTTTACAACCTTGTGTTGCGCTCGTGATGGCGTAACCAAACTAGATTTCATTTAATGATCTTATTTTGAATATTTATTCCCTTTTTTACATTTAGTATATTTACACTACCGTTCAAAAGTTTGGGGTCACATTGAAATGTCCTTATTTTTGAAGGAAAAGCACTGTACTTTTCAATGAAGATAACTTTAAACTAGTCTTAACTTTAAAGAAATACACTCTATACATTGCTAATGTGGTAAATGACTATTCTAGCTGCAAATGTCTGGTTTTTGGTGCAATATCTACATAGGTGTATAGAGGCCCATTTCAAGCAACTATCACTCCAGTGTTCTAATGGTACAATGTGTTTGCTCATTGGCTCAGAAGGCTAATTGATGATTAGAAAACCCTTGTGCAATCATGTTCACACATCTGAAAACAGTTTAGGTCGTTACAGAAGCTACAAAACTGACCTCCTTTTGAGCAGATTGAGTTTCTGGAGCATCACATTTGTGGGGTCAATTAAACGCTCAAAATGGCCAGAAAAAGAGAACTTTTATCTGAAACTCGACAGTCTATTCTTGTTCTTAGAAATGAAGGCTATTCCACAAAATTGTTTGGGTGACCCCAAAATTTTGAACGGTAGTGTAAATATTCATTTATAAACATTGAATACATTTCAAATATCAATAAAATGCAATTGCCTTCATCTTATAGGGTAATGTTTAGTTACACCAAGTCACGAGCGTAACACTAAGCTTCATCACTTTGACTTGTAATATCTCTAATTCTGGTGGTGTTTTATGCTTTTTTCTTTTTGGAACATGTACTATACATATAATAAAATAAAGTCCCATATAAAATAATGTTTCTAGCAATACTTTAATTTTGCCTTTGAAAGTAACACTCCAATGTCCATTAGTGGAGCTGTACACATATATAATTTTTCCAATGTGAACAGAATGGGTCTTTGAACTATGTGGCAATTTCCAGGATTGTGTTCAACATTTTCTTGACCAAATTATTTGGCGTAGATCATAAAGGAACTGTGCAATAATTTTGGCATTTGCAGTTCAATGGAGCCAGGAATGGTAGAACGTTGACATGAGTTCTAAAACATCTTCCTTTTGCCTATTTTCTGCTCATTTGTGTCCACTATTTATTTTTTGCAGCGTTCTATTTTGGCGTGTAACTTTGACGTTTATCGCTTTTTAATGATGTATTGGTTGGATAAATGTGACCCGATCGATCAGACTGCAGTCGCATCGCATACATATCCGATTTATATCCACATACGAAAGAGGCCTGGGTCAGATTTTTTTTAAATTGGAAAAAAAATACAAATGTTATATACATGTCACATATGGGCAAAACAATGTATTTTACCTGAAGTATGAACAAAGACAAAACTGTTACTCTAGGTAAAATTTTGGTAAAAATTCCGACTTACTAAAACTTGACTTGGATAGTAGTCGGAACGGAACTCATCAGTAGTCCAAGGACCACCTATATGTATAAAAACTTGAAAATGTTACATCAAAGTATCTGTTTTCAAATTCCCATCATAATGCAACTGTAGCCCAAACATGTCTTGAGATGATTCGTTTGAGTGTGCATTGACCACAAACCTATTTACTGGTGTGTTGTCTTTTATTAGCACGTGTGCTGTTTGTCGTTGTCCCTTTTTGGTGTCTTGTCTTTCTTGCTTTAGGGCTTTGGAATGTTTACATTTTTCAGTTTATTTTATGCCCAGGGTGTTTGCATGACATTTTCACTTTACAGTGTCAGCATAAGGAACTGACAGTAATTATTGATGATATGCTGAACTGTTTTACATACTAATTGTTTCTTCATCGGTGCTATTGTTCTAGATGGAGAGAGGCCATCAGTCATGTTGAAAAATGATTCATTGCACTTAAGGGCTTTTTAAGTCATGTAACTTCTAGTTTCTGTAATTATATATATATTTTTTTGCAACATAAATGACCAAGCATACATATGGAGCCATATGTAGTAATTTAATGTCAAGTCATCATTTAATGGCCCTGGTATGTCAAAAGGAATTAATATATCATGTTCCTTTTGAATACCTCTATAACTGATAACAGTAGTTATATGCTCATTTAAAAATTAGATTTACAGCCCCGAAATCTTGTTATTGTTTTCATTTCGATGTCCCGCCCTCTACCATTTGACCAATTAAAAAGTCTGTGAGTGTGTCACATTAAGGTTGCCAGTTACGCATCGCCCTCTTCGTCTGGCTACTACCACTGATAAAGTTACTAAACGTGTCATACATTAGTATCTCTTAAAGGCGTTGTTACGATTCTCAAATTATTCATGACAAAGACAGGAACATAACGAGGATTTGTATCGGGGAATGCATTTGAAAGATGGAGACGATTGAAGGTGCAGAATATCTTTTCATCTGACGCCAAACTTGCTAATTTCCTCCTTGATAGGTAAGTCAGGTATTTACGTTATCTTATTACTTGTAATAAATGGAAATGGACATTTGGTATGTGTCAGGCTCAAACACTGATGACATCTATTAAACAGGACAAGAAGCAAAGAATCAAACATAGACAGAATTAAATTTGGCTCAATTTGAGGAGAAACGTCTGGTCTGTACTCTTGGACAGTCTCCAGCACGCTCTGGCGAAAGATTGTACGCCTCCTCCTTTATTTGGACTTTCCCTGACCACATGGCAACAGCTGCTTCCAAAGGGACGTGGGTCATAAACAGTGTTGCCTTTGGTTACAGAACAGTTCAAAAGAAAAGGTCGTAAACACTTCACAGAAAAGGTCGTAAAACAGTTCAAAGAAAGGTTCGTAAAAGACTTCAAAAAAGAGGTTCGTAAAAGAGGTTCGTAAAAGAGTTCAAAAAAGCGGTGTCTGGAACTTGGGGAGATCCTGCCTTCTCTACGCTTTGTAGTCCTTGAGTTAAAACAATATCTTTCTGTTGATTACAATACATGAAAGAAAACAGAACACCTTCATGTTGCTTCCCCCCTACGCAGTGGAGTTTTACAAGCCGTCTTCTTGGTAGGTTCAAAGACATGTTTTTGCTTCTCGCTGGGAACTCATTGAAACACAAAGTTTTTGTGATAACTTAGATACAATTATTCTAACAGTATGTAAACTATATTGTCCAATACAGTCTATGATCTTGTCTAACAAAGCTAGTATGTTTGTGCAACGAATGCTTAGTGTGATGGTGCTTAGCTCCTACTGTAATGCTTACTTGGCATGCTAGCCCGGTCAATGACACATCCACATATAGGCTAACAGGGGTAATATATGCCCGTATGTCGATGTGTATTCTAACTGACAGGGCAAAATATATTTTCGACAAATGGAACCTATGTGGATATGGGTAGTGTCAGTGCCTATTTCGTTCTCAATATGCTGATACGCTGAGGAAATGGGTTCCAACATTAGAACGGCTGTTATGGCAATGTGAAACGTATGGAGACAGCCAAATCACATTATAAAATAATTCCTCATTCCTGTAGACCAGGAGTCACCAACCTTTTTGAAACCAAGAGCTACTTCTTGGGTACTGATTAATGCGAAGGGCTACCAGTTTGATACACAGTTAAATAAATTGCCAGAAATAGCCAATTTGCTCAATTTACCTTTAACTCTATGTTATTATTAATAATTAATGATATTTACACTTAATTGAACGGTTTAAAAGAGGAGAAAACACGAAAAAAATGACAATTAAATTTTGAAACATAGTTTATCTTCAATTTCGACTCTTTAAAATTCAAAATTCAACCGAAAAAAAGAAGAGAAAAACTAGCTAATTCGAATCTTTTTGAAAAAATTAAAAAAAGAATTTATGGAACATCATTAGTAATTTTTCCTGATTAAGAATAATTTTAGGATTTTGATGACATGGTTTAAATAGGTTAAAATCCAATCTACACTTTGTTAGAATATATAACAAATTGGACCAATCTAGACAAATCATTACTTCTTGTAGATTTTCCTGAACAAAAATTTTAAAAGAAATTCAAAAGACTTTGAAATAAGATTTAAATTTGATTCTACTGATTTTCTAGATTTGCCAGAATAATTTTTTTGAATTTTAATCATAATAAGTTTGAAGAAATATTTCACAAATATTCTTCGTCGAAAAAACAGAAGCTAAAATTAAAATGTATTTATTATTCTTTACAATAAAAAAAATAAATTTACTTGAACATTGATTTACATTGTCAGGAAAGAAGAGGAAGGAATTTAAAAGGTAAAAAGGTATATGTGTTTAAAAATCCTAAAATCATTTTTAAGGTTGTATTTTTTCTCTAAAATTGTCTGTCTGAAAGTTATAAGAAGCAAAGTAAAACAAATTAATGAATTTATTTAAACAAGTGAAGACCAAGTCTTTAAAATATTTTCTTGGATTTTCAAATTCTATTTGAGTTTTGTCTCTTTTAGAATTAAAAATGTCGGGCAAAGCGAGACCAGCTTGCTAGTAAATAAATACAATTTAAAAAA
Source organism: Entelurus aequoreus (assembly GCF_033978785.1). Classification (NCBI taxonomy): domain Eukaryota; kingdom Metazoa; phylum Chordata; class Actinopteri; order Syngnathiformes; family Syngnathidae; genus Entelurus; species Entelurus aequoreus. The sequence goes on from NC_084751.1 coordinate 38,966,840, forward strand.
TAGAGGCAGCTCACTGGTAAGCCTGCTATTTGAGGTATTTTTTAGAACAGGCCAGCGGGCTACTCATCTGGTCCTGACGGGCTACCTGGTGCCCGCGGGCACCGCGTTGGTGACCCCTGCTGTAGACTATAGGCATACCTTGGTAAAATATCTCCTCTTTTAGTTTTGGGCGTACATTAGGCTGCTAAGCATTCTCTACTTATTGTCACCAGTATAACCATTGCTAGCGTTGGTTGTAGTTTGTTTTAGTCTTTATTTTCTGATAGTACTGACACTAACCATATGATTGCCATTTGTTGTGATATTGTACTCAGGCATGATGTATTTCTTCCTGAAAATAGCCCAATTTCTGTGTAAAATGTGTTGGTTAGAGATTTGTTATTGTCAAAACGCTAGTCTATTCAGCTATTACGGTCCCAGCACCTCAACCCATAGTAAGAGGCAGTGGAAATTTGAAGTTCCTTGGAGTAGCCCAGTCGATCGAGCTGGATTCGGCTACGTATCTGGCAACCTCAGTCAGGGAGAGAGGGAGGGGGACGACAGAATTTTGACCGGGATTCCAGTACCAGTTCTGGCCACATTGTTACATATGGCTCCTCTAAGTTACACCCAAGCAATTGTAGAAGCCACCTGAGTACTGCAGAACAATAAGTAGTTGGCAGTTTTGCTCAGTCCTCTGTTTCTGGAGGTCCTGAGTCTCAAACAGTCTTGTCATGTCTACCTCAAAGTGACCGATGTAGTAAAGACCCTGCATCAAATCAGTCAAAGCAAGACTGCTGTAGATTTTTGACGTGTTTGTCCATACTACCAACAGTCACAGTTGTAAACACATTTTCTTATTTACGTGGATCACTGCCAGTCACCGGAGATACTTGAGCCAGATCAAATTGCACATACCGTATTTTTCGGACTATAAGTCACAGTTTTTTTCATAGTTTGGCCGGGGGTGCGACTTATACTCAGGAGCGACTTATGTGTGAAATTATTAACACATTAGCGTAAAATATCAAATAATATTATTTAGCTCATTCACGTAAGAGACTAGACGTATAAGATTTCATAGGATTTAGCGATTAGGAGTGACAGATTGTTTGGTAAACGTATAGCATGTTCTATATGTTATAGTTATTAGAATGACTCTTACCATAATATGTTACGTTAACATACCAGGCACGTTTATGGTTATTTATGTCATATAACGTACACTTATTCAGCCTGTTGTTCACTATTCTTTATTTATTTTAAATTGCCTTTCAAATGTCTATTCTTGGTGTTGGGTTTCATCAAATAAATTTCCCCAAAAAATGCGACCTATACTCACTCCAGTGTGACTTATATATGTTTTTTTCCTTCTTTATTATGCATTTCCGGCCTGTGCGACTTATACTCCGGAGCGACTTATAGTCCGAAAAATATGGTATATGCATTTACATATACTGTACTGTTGGCCCCGACATAATGTATCTTCCAAACTGTGATTTCATTGTACCAGAACCCTAAGGAAACGCCGCACAGTCACCAAAAACAAGGCAATGCAGTGTGTTGTAGCTGCGAACCAAGTACTGCCACTGTTCATACTACTCAAGTTTCTCTACACAGAGGCATTACTGGGACAATTAGTTACAAGTTGCCCTCGGGATAGTTGTTCATCATTACAGACAACTGTGTTATTTCAGAAGAAACTGTAACCGCTGAAATTGATTGTTTTTATGTTTAATAGCTTGAGGGTTATATTTATTTTGTAATTTGAATGTGATACACAATTCTACAACAATTACATCTCAAAGAACTAATTGTGTTTTCTTGGATTCAGAATAGTTTTGTGGTCGAACAGGTGAGTATAGGTCCTTTTACCGTGTGAATGTCAATTCTGTCAAACTTTCCATTGATGAAAAATATATGTATATATTTCCTTTTTGGAAATATATTCAAACGGTAGAGGTAAGTTTATTCTGTGTCCTTTATAAAAGCATTTTAATGTAAGTTATTTTCTTTGATTGAGCATCCATATCAAACAGACACATTTTACATCCAACTGTTGATATATGCTCTTCAGAAACCATATATTTCAACAATATATGTGAATGAATAAGGTGCTTGGTTTATGTTTAGTATCATCAATTTGTGTTTGTAAATGGACACGGGTATGGGCTATTGCTTTTACTCCGGTTGTCACAGCATATTCAGTCCTTGAAAGTCTTCAAGCAATGCTCTGTGGTTTTTATGTACTTTGGTTCAAATACATTCCTACATGGGTATTCAAGATTAGACCATTTCCATCGTCAAGTGCTATCAACAACGCAATGTTACACAATCCTCCGTTTGTTTGTCATGTTTCATAAAAAACACTGATACTTTGGTTCTGGAAAATAATAACTGAAGTCTCACCAAGGCATTGTTAACAATGTCAGTAACCCTCCCAGTCATGTTGACGCTGTGTTCTAATTTAAGAATTGTATACTTCGTCTGTGTGTGTGCCTGCATATGAGAACCACACTACTGTCATGTAAAAAATAGAATGCTGCTAGTTTATTTGGCATTCACAAGAACATTTTTCAAAAATGAGATTACGTTTAGTGTTTCTAACACCTGGTTTATTTTTGACACTGATGACAATGCATGAACCTTGTAAATAATGTTGGCCTCTGATTCTCATTCCCAGTAGAAATAATCATTTTTACCCCAATATGACCGCAGTGAGGTTCTGTATATGAAATGTGCAGGTTTGACTTATATAATGTGTATACAGGACTGTGTCAGAAAATTAGAATATTGTGATAAAGTTCTTTATTTTCTGTAATGCAATTAAAAAAACCAAAAATGTCATACATTCTGGATTCATTACACATCAACTGAAATATTGCAAGCCTTTTATTACTACATGCTTCCATCTGTTGAAAAGCTCTATGGAGATGATGATTTAATTTTCCAGCATGATCTGGCACCTGCCCACAGTGCCAAAACCACCAGTAACTGGTGTACTGACCATGGCATTACTGTCCTCGATTGGCCTGCCAACTCCCCTGACCTGAACCCCATAGAGAATTTGTGGGGTATTGTGAAGAATAAGCTGAAAGACACCAGACCCAATAATGCAAATGAGCTAAAGGCCGCTATTGAAGCATCCTGGGCAGCCATAACACCTCAGCAATGCCACAGGCTGATTACCTCCATGCCACTCCGCATTGATGCAGTAATCCGTGCAAAAGGATTCCCAACCAAGTACTGAGTGCATTAATTGACATTTTCAAATGTTTGATTTGGTTTTGCTGTTATAAACCTTTTTTTTTTACTTGGTCTGAGGAAATATTCTAATTTTTGAGATCGGATTTTTGAGTTTTCTTAAACTGTATGCCATAATCTGCAATATTAAAATAATAACAAGCTTGCAATATTTCAGTTGATGTGTAATGAATGCAGAATGTATGACATTTTTGTTTTTTTAATTGCATTACAGAAAGTAAAGAACTTTATCACAATATTCTAATTTTCTGAGACAGTCCTGTATATATATTTATATATATATATATTTTTTCTAACCAGTCCTCTCCTTGCTGTCTCTTCTGTCACCTGTGTGTGTTTGCAGGTTGGAGCCAGCTGGCAGCAATGCACTGTGTTATGCTCCCTGACCTTCTGGGCCTAGATAAGTTCCGACCCCCTTTACTAGAGATGCTGGCAAGGAGATGGCAGGACCGTTGTCTGGAGGTAAATATGACTGCAGTTGTATACAACAATCAACCATTTACTACAACTGTTTTTAATGCATACTTGAAAACCTTTGCACTTACTGAATCCACCGTGCTCTTTTAGGTACGGGAAGCATCCCAAGCTTTACTGTTGGCTGAGTTGAGAAGGATCAGTCAATCGGGGCGTAAGGACACTATTGATATGTGGGCTCCTTATCTACCTCAATATGTGGACACAGTCAGCTCCCGTAAGTAGTCAAGGATTATGTTGCCGCATATAATTTTGACTTGTCTCGGAATAAAAACCTGCTCCCTTGAACGCCCAACACTTTGAAGAGAACACAGTGTAAAATGATTAGAGAAGCCAGATTTAGTCACATACATAAAATCCTGTAGTTAATTTGGACAGAGGGACATTACCCTAAAACAGGGGTGGGCAATTAATTTTTACCGGGGGCCGCATGAGCAACCCGAGTACTGCTGGAGGGCCACATCGACAATATTTCAATTAAATTTTGCTCAATATTATTTTTGATATATACCGTAAGATAAATAATAATAATAATAATTAATAATAATAGTAATACTTCAACATAGTGTGTGTAACAGCATTCCATGACTAATATAAATAAATTAACATTAATAACAAATGACAGTAAAATAAGCACACGTATGACTGAGGAGTCATAGTGTAACTTTGTGTGGTGTTTGAGTTGTCCGACTTTTTGTGTGGCCATAAATGCTCCAGTGGTTTAGTGGTATGCGTGTTGATGACAGATGACAAGTTGGTTTTGGCCTGGTTTGTACGGCAGAAAATGACTAGTTTTTAGAGATAGAAGTGTTTTACTCATGTTTTTGGTGTGGTTATGTCCGAATATAAACAGTTTTGCTCAATAAAGTGATCGATATAATTCCTGTCCTCGAAGCATCTCGATAGACGTTACAATAATTGAACGGTGTTCAATTGAACGGTGTTGACGAACACCCTTAGGGCCGCTTGTTGTCACTGTCACTCAAAGTTGCATTGCAAAATTACATAGAATAAATATGTTTATTTTGTTTAGAATTCAGATGGGATTTGATTTGGTGCGCAGCATATATTTGCTGTGCGCAGCGGACTCTTGAGCAGTGCGCAATTGCGCAGGCACGCACCTTAGAGGGAACGTTGCTTGGCAGTCCATGTCTTGTTGAAAACACGCCATTCTTCATCAACTTTTCTCTTTTTAGCGTCTCGGGTGTAAACCGTGCATCACTTGTCGCTGTGCACCTTCACTCACAGGTTACACCCGGACACACGCCCATAAATAATAATTTTCAAAATAAAAGCAGCACAGTTGTATTGCGCGCACGACATAGATGTTTTTTCAACTTTATTTTGTAATTTGTGATTGCAGCTGTTCACATTCACTCACAATCACACACACGCATACGGCCACACGGAAGTAATACAAATAACAATTTTCAAAACAAAAGCAGCACCGTTGTATTGCACACTCGACATAGATACTTTTTAAAATGTATTTTGTAATTTATAATTGGCCTCACGCGGGCCGGACAGGGACGCACAAAGGGCCGGATGCGGCCCGCGGGCCGCAGAATGCCCAGGTCTGCCCTAAAAGTTAATAAGCAGCATACAGTGCACCTCTACAGATCAATACACTCAATCCAGGGATGCATGGTCAATGTCAATTTTTTTCTCAAAGGAAATAATGGTAAAACTGTTAGATGTTTCAATATTCTTTAAGGGGAACTCCGCGACCCCGAAGGGAATAAGCAGTAGAAAATGGATGGATGGATGCACTTTTTTTGGAATTTTCTCTATTGTTCACAATCGTAAAAGACATGACGACAGATGGATTAAAAAAAAATAAAAACATTCTAAATATTAAATAAACATAAATAAAAGTGCCAAAGGGAGCTCTACTATTCCGCCCATAAAATCTGATAACCATTCAAAAAGCGCCAACAATACTCAGTTTACATTTCATGACTTAAATATTAACCAAGTATTGGTGATATTGTTATAAGAGCTGACGCAGACAAACTATAGCGACAACGTAATCACTTCAGTTTTTCCCTATGTTTACATCATCAAGTGGTCTGCTGTTTCCTTGCTTCCCTGCTCCCTGTAAGTTTATTGTAGATCATAAATTATGCTTCTCACCTGGAAAGTATATGGTTGAGACTATAATCTAACAAGTTGGGACACTTTCACAGCCATTTAGGACCTGGTCTTGCCAGAACGACACGAAAAGCCCTTGTTCCCCCTGCCTCCCTAACCCGTTTCTTCGCAAGGATTATGAGAAATTTTTAATATACCGTATTTTTCGAAGTATAAATCGCTCCGGAGTATAAATCGCACCTGCCGAAAATGCATAATAAAGAAGGAAAAAAACGTATAAGTCACACTGGAGTATAAGTCGCATTTTTTGGGGAAATGTATTTGATAAAAGCCAACACCAAGAATAGACATTTGAAAGGAAATTTTAAATAAATAAAGAATAGTGAACAACAGGCTGAATAAGTGTACGTTATATGAGGCATAAATAACCAACTGAGAACGTGCCTGGTATGTTAACATAACATATTATGGTAAGAGTCATTCAAATAACTATAACATAGAACATGCTATACGTTCACCAAACAATCTGTCACTCCTAATCGCTAAATCCGATGAAATCTTATACGTCTAGTCCAGGGGTCGGCAACCCAAAATGTTGAAAGAGCCACATTGGACCAAAAATACAAAAACAAATCTGTCTGGAGCCGCAACAAATTAGAAGCCATAATACAAACAGATAGTGTGTCATGAGATATACATTGAATTAAGATGACTTAAAGGAAACTAAATGAGCTCAAATATAGCTACAAATGAGGCATAATGATGCAATATGTACATATAGCTAGCCTAAATAGCATGTTAGCATCGATTAGCTTGCAGTCATGCAGTGACCAAATATGTCTGATTAGCACTCCACACAAGTCAATAACATCAACAAAACTCACCTTTGTGTATTCACGCACAACGTTAAAAGTTTGGCGGACAAAATGAGACAGAAAAAGAAGTGGCATAAAACACGTCCTAGAAAGTCGGAGAAAGTTATACATTGTAAACAAACTAAGGTGAGTTCAAGGACCGCCAAAATTAGTAGGACAAAACGGCGCTCGCCAAATACTCGAATCAGTGAAGCATGTTTAATACAAACAGTGTGCTTTATAACAATTAGGGAGGTTTGTGTCATGTTTGTCCTCCTACAGTAACCATATTAAAACAAAAAATATATATTTTTTCCCCTCTTTTTCCATTTTTCATACATTTTTGAAAAAGCTTCAGAGAGCCACTAGGGCGGCGCTAAAGAGCCGCATGCGGCTCTAGAGCCGCGGGTTGCCGACCCCTGGTCTAGTCTCTTACGTGAATGAGCTAAATAATATTATTTGATATTTTACGGTAATGTGTCAATAATTTCACACATAAGTCGCTCCTGAGTATAAACTATGAAAAAAACTGCGACTTATAGTCCGAAAAATACGGTAAATGGGAATATATGAACATCCTAGCAGTTGGCATCCTGATGACAGCAGACCTTGCACAGTAAGCGATGTTTTATTATGTTTGTTGGCGCTCATAAAGTCTGCAGTGAGCAGAAATAAGTGAGGAAGACAAAAAGAACGCAAATGTTGTGATGCGTTTTTTTTATGAATGCGCCGCGTATGCTTAAGATGATCAAAATACGCAGATATTAAATGTTATTATAAATGTGCCTGTTACTACATTACGTATTTACCGTATTTTCCGGACCATAGGGTGCACCGGATAATAAGGCGCACTGTCGATGAATGGTCTATTTTCGATCTTTTTTCATATATAAGGCACACTGGATTATAGGTCGCATTAAAGGAGTCATATAATTATTATTTTTTCTAAATGTAAAACACTTCCTTGTGGTCTACATAACATGTAATGGTGGTTCTTTGGTCAAAATGTTGCATAGATTATGTTTTACAGATCATCTTCAAGCCGCTTTCTGACAGTCGCTTCCGGATGCGCCGTTTTGTGGGCGGTCTTATTTACGTGGCTCACCTTCGACAGCGTCCTCTCCCCGTCATCTTTGTTGTCGAGGTGTAGCGTGCAAGGACGGGAGTGGAAGACGGGTCAAAAGATGGAGCTAACTGTTTTAATGACATTCAGACTTTACTTCAATCAATAACAAAGCAGCATCTCCTCATCCGGAAACAACAACAAGACCGGAAATGTGTCCCGTAAAAAAACGTCTGACCGAAAAAAAACAAGAAAAAAAAAAAACGTCTGACCGGAACTCTCTAACAACTAAAGTTCCTTGGGTGAATAATGTAAACTCACTACACCGGTATGTTTTAGCGCTTTTATGGCGAGTTTACTGACAGATATATGTAAGAACTTTACACTACTTTATATTAGAAATGGCAACAGCGGAGGATGAATGTCCCATAACTTGTGATTAAGGGCTATATAAATAAACTTTGATTGATGGAACAAGAAGATAGAGAAAAAAAAGAAGCTTATCGACTACAGGACTACAAAAGCGGATGCGCACAATTTTTCAGGTTTTATGCAGATCCCAAATACAGATCAGCAGGTACCAGAAGGTAAGAAAAGTTGGTTTTGCATATAATATCGGCAAACAAAACGCCAGATAATATTTCTTACCTTATACACACACAATAATAATACTCGTATGTTTAATGCGCCGACAATCCATCAAGCAGTTCGGCTTCATAGCTTACCAAAGTCGTACTAAAACATTTTGATCGATTTTTGAGCGCCGCGTGTAATGTTCTATATTTTCAATGGAACATATAAAATGTTGGTTGTTTACTTGAGTCATATTGGAGTCTACATGTATCTCTTATGTGTGACTGCCATCTACTGGTCAAACTTATCATTACGCCATCTACCAAATAAAAGTACTTTGAGAAAAAAGGATTTTAAGTGCGCCTTATAGTCCGGAAAATACGGTACTTACATTATGTATATAAAACCCTAATGGAGTTGTTTGATTGTTTTTTATGGGCTCTATAGGCAGAATTGAACGGCTCCCATAGGCTCCATTGTAAGCTGACTTTTGATCAAATTTATTTAATATTTAGAATGCATTAAAAAAAATCCGTCATGTCTTGTATGATTGGGAAGGATAGGCAAAATTTAAAAAAATGTGCAGTTCCCCTTTTAATGCTCATACATTTATAACAAAAAATAGGTAACCACTATCAATAAGTAACCAAAATACAGTAATCCACTCCCAACATGACAACCTCACGAATTCAAATGCATTGCAGATGCCGATGTGTACTTCTATTTCGTTCTCGTGTTATTTATTTTATTAACACCCAATGCCAATGTTAATTGTTGCATGCTTGGTTGATCAGTTGTTTAGCATCGTAGACTTTTATTAATGACTGCCTCAGTTCGCCTACAGCACATTTTGTCATGCATCTTTGTGTTTCTTCCCTTTCTGTCTTTTGAACATCTCTGTATGCTTTATATCCCAATCTGTTCTATAGTTAGACCTTACGATGCGAAGAAATGTTCATCTCTGTCCTATTTTACTAGAAACTGCCTTCTAAAATGCCGTGTGGATCTGTGTTCAAGAGTTGCCTTGTAGTTGCTGAGGATGCTGGGGGGGAGTTCTCAGGGGAACAGTTGTCATGGAAATGGGTACCAGTCAGTGTTGTGTTACCACAGCAGTACCGCAGGCAGGGGAGGTAGGGAAGTGATGGACGGGTGACCCCAGGGGAAGAGGGAGGACATATGGGGGAGGGAACGCTGAGGGTTAGATAGAGTGAGGTCAAAGGGTCATTGAATGTGATCTGTACACAGCACAACAGGATTGAAACAGACGAAAAAGATGGGTTCTTGTCCTGGAAATCCTGGATTATCATTGGAAATAACGTGTTTAAATCTCTGGAGATGCGATTTGAACGTAGACCTGTGCAAGCAGGTGTCTGCTGTTAACCTCCAGATATTGTCTTTCTCAACCCCTGTTGATCCTATGAAGTAGAGTTTGTCTGATTTATGTTCTGTAAATCATCCTGGTCCTCTCTAAAAAGCAGTTTTGTTTGATTCAGAGCTTTTGATTTCCAGCACGCTTTATTAGCCTTAAACCTAAACCTTTTCCATACAGAAAAAAATGAAGAATATAGTCGGCTATTTTGATTTCTTTTTGTGCATTAAAGATGCTAAACCAATCTATTGCAGGTCAAATATTTGCTAAGATACAGTATCTGAACAAAACCTCTGAGTTTATTGTGTCAGGGGAAATAGCTAATTAATGTAATTTCTAATATATATAATTAATATTTAGTCCCTACAGCAGACCTGGGCAAATTAAGGCCCGTTAAAGTTAAAGTACCAATGATTTTCACACACACACTAGGTGTGGTGAGATTATCCTCTGCATTTGACCCATCGCCCCTACCCCTTGGGAGGTGAGGGGAGCAGTGAGCAGCAGCGGTGGCCGCGCCCAGGAATAATTTTTGGTGATTTAACCCCCAACACCAACCTTTGATGCTGAGTGCCAAGCAGGGAGGTAATGGGTCCCATTTTTATAGTCTTTGGTATGACTCGGCCGGGGTTTGATCTCAGGGCAGGCACTCTAACCACATATTGTTATGAAGGTGTTTGTTACTACATTATATATATACTTGCAGTGTGTACATAAGCATATTACAAATTGTTATGAAGGTGTCTGTTACTACATTATATATACAGTTGCAGTGTGTATTTAAAACATATTTAATATTGTTATGAAGGTGTCTGTTACTACATTATATATATACACTTGCAGTGTGTATATTACATATTGTTATGAAGGCTTTTAAATCTGGCCTGCTGGACATCCCCAAATAATTTTTTTAGATCTTTAAGATGGAAACTGTAGCTGCCATTATGATGTGCAGTGATGTTTTCTAATGACCGTAAGTCTTGAACTATACAAAGTATTTCAATAGTTGGAATCTGCGCTTTTGCATGATATACCAGTTACTATGGTAATTTAAGTCACAGCAGCTCAGACGAGGCACCAAGCAGTGTGGGTGGGGAGCGTTTCCACAGAGTGTTTCCAGAGCGGCCAGCCTGAAATGCGGGTGTCAGGGACAGACGCAGAAGGAGATTTTTACAACAAAGTTCTAAAGTTTAGTGATGTATCAGTTTGTAGGTGTTTTTTTTTTTACCCTTCGCATTCATATTTTGCGGTGTTTGTTGCATTTTTGGTGTGTTTTGCTTGATTGTAAAATATGTCGATCGAGAGGGGGGGTGATGTTCATATGTTGTCAATAGAGATGTCCGATAATGGCTTTTTTGCCGATATCCGATATTCCGATATTGTCTAACTCTTAATTACCGATTCCGATATCAACCGATATCGATATATAAAGTCGTGTAATTAACACATTATTATGCCTAATTTTGTCGTGATGCCCCGCTGGATGCATTAAACAATGTAACAAGGTTTTCCAAAATAAATCAACTCAAGTTATGGAAAAAAATGCCAACATGGCACTGCCATATTTATTATTGAAGTCACAAAGTGCATTTTTTTTTTTTAACATGCCTCAAATCAGCAGCTTGGAATTTGGGACATGCTCTCCCTGAGAGAGCATGAGGAGGTTGAGGTGGGCGGGGTTGAGGTGTGGGGGGCGGGGGTTAGGGGTTAGCGGGGGTGTATATTGTAGCGTCCCGGAAGAGTTAAAGGCCTACTGAAACCCACTACTACCGACCACGCAGTCTGATAGTTTATATATCAATGATGAAATCTTAACATTATAACACATGCCAATACGGCCGGGTTAACTTATAAAGTGACATTTTAAATTTGCCGCTAAACTTCCGGTTCGAAACGCCTCTGAGGATGACGTATGCGTGTGACGTGGCCCGGCGAACACGGGTATGCCTTCCACATTGAAGCCGATGCGAAAAAGCTCTGTTTTCATTTCATAATTCCACAGTATTCTGGACATCTGTGTTCGTGAATCTGTTTCAATCATGTTCATTGCATTATGGAGAAGGAAGCCGAGCAAGCAAAGAAGAAAGTTGTCGGTGCGAAATGGACGTATTTTTCGAACGTAGTCAGCCACAACAGTACACAGCCGGCGCTTCTTTGTTTACATTCCCGAAAGATGCAGTCAAGATGGAAGAACTCGGATAACAGAGACTCTAACCAGGAGGACTTTTGATTTGGATACACAGACGCCTGTAGAGAACTGGGACAACACAGACTCTTACCAGGATTACTTTGATTTGGATGACAAAGACGCAGACGTGCTACTGTGAGTATGCAGCTTTGGCTTTTTTTTGCGTATGTACGTAACTTTTTTAAAATATATAAGCTTTATGAACCTTGGGTTAGGTGAACGGTCTTTTGGGCTGAGTGATTGTGTGTGTTGATCATGTGTTTGAATTGTATTGGCGTGTTCTATGGAGCTAGGAGCTAGCAGAGGAGCTAGGAGCTAGCATAACACGTACCGTACCGTACGTGCGCGTCACGTACGTAACTTTTTAAAAATATATAAGCTTTATGAACCTTGGGTTAGGTGAACGGTCTTTTGGGCTGAGTGATTGTGTGTGTTGATCAGGTGTTTGAATTGTATTGGCGTGTTCTATGGAGCTAGGAGCTAGCAGAGGAGCTAGGAGCTAGCATAACAAACACGCAGGTGTTATTATGCAGGATTAATTTGTGGCATATTAAATATAAGCCTGGTTGTGTTGTGGCTAATAGAGTAAATATATGTCTTGTGTTTATTTACTGTTGTAGTCATTCCCAGCTGAATATCAGGTACCGTGAGTATGCAGCCTTGGCTGCTAAACATTCGATAACTTGACCGTATGTGCGCGTCACGTACGTAACTTTTTAAAAATATATAAGCTTTATGAACCTTGGGTTAGGTAAACGGTCTTTTGGGCTGAGTGATTGTGTGTGTTGATCAGGTGTTTGAATTGTATTGGCGTGTTCTATGGAGCTAGGAGCTAGCAGAGGAGCTAGGAGCTAGCATAACAAACACGCAGGTGTTTTTATGCAGGATTAATTTGTGGCATATTAAATATAAGCCTGGTTGTGTTGTGGCTTATAGAGTATATATATGTCTTGTGTTTATTTACTGTTGTAGTCATTCCCAGCTGAATATCAGGTCACCCCCGGCTCTCACAGCATCTTCCCTATCTGAATAGCTTCAACTCCCCACTAGTCCTTCACTTGCACTTTACTCATCCACAAATCTTTCATCCTCGCTCAAATTAATGGGGAAATTGTCGCTTTCTCGGTCCGAATCTCTCTCACTTCATGCGGCCATCATTGTAAACAATAGGGAACTTTGCGTATATGTTCAACTGACTACGTCACGCTACTTCCGGTAGGTGCAAGCCTTTTTTTTATCAGATACCAAAAGTTGCAATCTTTATCGTCGTTGTTCTATACTAAATCCTTTCAGCAAAAATATGGCAATATCGCGAAATGATCAAGTATGACACATAGAATAGATCTGCTATCCCCGTTTAAATAAAAAAAATTCATTTCAGTAGGCCTTTAATGCTGTTAGGGATTCTGGGTATTTGTTCTGTTGTGTTTATGTTGTGTTACGGTGTGGATGTTCTCCCGAAATATGTTTGTCATTCTTGTTTGGTGTGGGTTCACAGTGTGGCGCATATTTGTAACAGTGTTAAAGTGGTTTATTCGACCACCCTCAGTGTGACCTGTATGGCTGTTGACCAAGTATGCCTTGCATTCACTTGTGTGTGTGTAAAAGCCACATATATTATGTGACTGGGCCGGCACGCTGTTTGTATGGAGGAAAAGCAGACGTGATGACAGTGCCTTTAAGGCACACCCCCAATATTGTTGTCGATAATATCAGCAGGCCGATATTATCGGACATCTCTAGTTGTCAATATTCAGTGTTTTATCGTTCAGAATTAATATTGTAAATCCAACATTCTTTATTTTCATGTTCATTGTGGGTGTCTCTATCAGTAAAAAAATTTCAATTCCACTCCGTTTTTTAAGGCGGTCTGTCATTATTGTTTTTAGCATTCAATCAGACATTATTATGAGGTTTTGTATTAGTGGTCCTAAAAATAGATATCGGCCCCCAAACACATTTGACTGCCCATCACTGACTAATTAAAACATGAACATGCGACCTCACTCATGCTTCACCCCAAATGACACAAACAAACCTTGGTCATCAGGAGGATGTAGTTTGGATGAAACATTATTGTGGTGTTCTTAATATCGGGTGAGTGTAGCATGAGTGGAGTACTAGATCATTGACACTGTTGACACACACAATTGTCAAGATGTTGCACATACCACTGCTGCCCACCCTTCTTCCCAAAGTCTATCCACACATGTGACAACCCCAGCTTTCTTGTCTCTCTTTCAAAAACCTCCAATCGAGTTTAACAGTGGCTCTCTGCTGTTTGAAGGAAAACCTCTATATTAATCAATTGGCTTTTAGTGCAGGGAAATGTCAACTAGTCAGTGTTATTTCCGCTATTGCAGCGTCCATTGCTACCCACATACAGATGCACACGGCTGACCTTTATAGCTCCTCAGGATTTAAAAAAATATATTTACCACATGGTTTAAAGGATTATATAGATAAAATCAAACTTTCTTCTCTATCTCCATTGCTTTTATGTGTATATATTTTTTAAATAATACATGTGCTTGCGTTTTTATGCTTTCTTAGTTTGGGAGAAGGATTTATACATTTTATGTCTCTTTAAGGGCAAGCCTGGAGCAAGAATAGACTGCATTTAGATCTCTGGTAGCACTGTGCCTGGAAGCAGAGGAAACAGCAAGGCAGGCAGATCCCCATTATTTGCGTAAAAATAATTAACAGCCGATTATCGATATTAAGCATTTTGACGTATATCGTGTCGGCCTCTTTTAATTGGTATCTTGTCTTTTTATACAACTACAACAGAACTACCGTATTATCCAGACTATAAGGCGCACTTAAAATCGTTTTTTCTTCTCAAAACTCGACAGTGCGCCTTATAACCCAGTGCGCCTTATGTACGGAATAATTCTGGTTTTGCTTACCGACCTCGAAGCAATTTTATTTGGTACATGGTGTAATGATATGTGACCAGTAGCAGTCAAACATAAGAGATACATGTAGACTGCACTATGATGGCAATATGACTCAAGTAAACAACACCAACATTGTATGTGTTCCATTGAAAATATAGAACATTACACACGGCGCTCAAAAATCTATCAAAATGTTTTAGTACGACTTTGGTAAGCTATGAAGCCGCACCACTTGATGGATTGTCGGCGCTTTAAACGTACAAGTATTTTTATGGTGTGTGACATATTATCTGCCGTTTTGTTTCGCAATATTATGCAAAAGCAACTTTTCATACCTGCTGATCTGTGTTTGGGATCTGCATAAATCCTGAATAATTGCGCGCGTCCGCCTTTGTAGTCCGTGCCGACGCCGTGGTTAATAAGCTTCTTCTTTTTCTCTATCTTCTTGTTATGGGACATTCACCCTCCGCTGTTGCCATTTCTAATATAAAGTAGTATAAAGTTCTTACTTATATCTGTCAGTAAACTCGCCATGAAAGCGCTAAAACATACCGGTGTAGTGAGTTTACATTATTCACCCAAGGAACTTTAGTTATTAGAGAGTTCCGGTCGGACATTTTTTCACGGCGTTGTTGTTGTTTCCGGATGAGGCAATGGTGCTCCGTTGTTGATTTAGGTAAATTCTGAATGTCATTAAAACAGTCAGCTCCATCTTTTGACACTTCTTCCACTCCCGTCCTTGCACGCTACACCGCTACAACAAAGATGACGGGGAGAAGACGCTGTCGAAGGTGAGCCACGTAAATAAGACTGCCCACAAAACGGCGTATCAGGAAGCGACTGTCAGAAAGCGGCTTGAAGATGATCTGTAAAACATAATTTATGCAACATTTTGACCAAAGAACCACCATTACATGTTATGTAGACCACAAGGAAGTGTTTTACATTTAGAAAAAAAATTATAATAATATGACTCCTTCAGCGTTTCCCACACATTAATTTATTTGTGGCGGTCCGCCACGAAAGAATAACGTCCGCCACAAATAAAAAATAAAAAAAATAAAAAATAAAAAAAAATATATATATATATATATATATATATATATATATATATATATATATATATATATATATATATATATATATATATATATATATATATATATATATATATATATATATATATATATATATATATATATATATATATATATATATATTTTGTTGTTGTTGTTGTTGTTGTTTTTTCCAGCTTCTCAGGCAAATCATATATTTGATGTAGATGCCCATATAGGCTGTTCAGATTTACTGATCTGGTGGGCCTTATATATTAAAAAAATATTGAAAATAAACCATTCATCGGCATTGTGCCTTGTAATCCGGTGCGCCCTATGGTCTGGAAAATATGGTACATAAGTAGAAACAATATACACATATATGATAACAAATAATTAGTGAAGTAGATACGTTCCAACCACTGCTCACAAGCTTGTTTGCCCTGCATGTAACGAGTTGCCTTTTTCTTTTTCCACCGCAGCGCTCTTGCGGCCATGCCCTCTCAACCTCTCATTTTCTCTTTCCCCTGCAATGTCAGTTTCTTGTACACGGTATATCTCTTCTGCTTACCTTTCAAAACTAGTTTTTTCGGCGTCTTACCTTTTCCGTTTTGTTTGTTTTCGTTCTCAACTCATCAAAAGAGTGTTCAGAGTTTCATGTTCCAGTATTCAATCAAATAATGCGACAGAGCGGTAGAAGATCAGTGGATGGATGAATGGACAGAGATGGATGGACATGAAGTTGAGACAAAATATGTTTCTGCCAAAAATCCAAACCATGTGTTAATATATTGACGCCACGGATGGCTACGACGGTACTTTGTTCCCTTGTACTTGTTGCATCTTTTTTTGTTGTTTTATGCATTGAACAAAGAGAGCACGGTCTACAAAGTCAAATTCCTTGTGTTAAGCATATTTGGCCAATAAAAATGCACTGCAAAAAGTCAAAGTGTTCAAAAACAAGAAGAAAAAAAAAAATTAGGGGTATTTTATTTGAACTAAGCAAAATTATCTGCCAATAGAACAAGAAAATCCGGCTTGTCAAGACTTCCCAAAACAAGTAAAATTAGCTAACCTCAATGAACCCAAAAATACCTTAAAATAAGTATATTCTCACTAATAACTGTACTACTATATGAGTACGTATTTTCTATTGTTTCATTGAAAATAAAACCGCAAAGTCCATTTGGCTGTCATCTGTTTTAATTATGAGACACTATTGTGTCAAAGCCTTGATTTTTTTTTTACATGCTTGAAATAAGAAACTATTACTTTAAAAAAAGTAGTTTTATACTTGTGAGTGTTGATGACACAGCTTTGCAACAGTTGATATTCTAGTTTCAAGCATGTTTTACTCAATATAGGTCATCAAATCTCAGCAACAAGCTGTAATATCTTACTGAGATCATTTAGGACCAAAACACTTAAAACAAGTAAAACACTCTAACATAAAATCTGCTTAGTGAGACGAATGATCTTATCAGACAGAAAATAAGCAAATATCATCATTATTTGAGATATTTAATCTTACTTAGATTTCAGTTTTTGCAGTGTGATTCTGATTTTTAAATAGAAGCAGGCAGCGGCTCAAACATTCTACCCAGGTAGAAATGTCATCAGCCAGCTTGAAAAATGTCTCATCTATAAGCTGCGTGAAGGAGCCCAGAATTGATGTTATTTAAATGTTCGTAATATTCCTCACAAGGAAACATTACAATGTATTAAATCCATAAACTGCTATAAAATTGTAAAAAAAACAAAAAAACGTTAGTAGACGGTGAGTAATTGTGATGTCAGAAATCCCATATTTTTTTACCAGTTTTCCCAGAGGATTTACCACTTTTGAAAGGCAAATGTTTTTACTCCTCCGATCCGCAGCATTTGACACACGTAATAATGGTGTATTGTGAAATCCCCTCATGTTTTTGATGCTAAATTAAACACAACATTAGTGCCTCATAAAACATTATGTCCAGCGTTTCCTAAAAAGCAATGTTAAAAAGAACACATTAAAACTTTGTCCAGCTGTTTATCCAGCGAGGGGTGTATATTGTAGCGTCCCAGAAGAGTTAGTGCTCCAAGGGGTTCTGGGTATTTGTTCTGTTGTGTTTATGTTGTGTTACGGTGCGGATGTTCTCCCCAAATGTGTTTGTCATTCTTGTTTGGTGTGGGTTCACATTGTGGCGCATATTTGTAACAGTGTTAAAGTTGTTTATACGGCCACCCTCAGTGTGACCTCTATGGATGTTGACCAAGTATGCCTTGCATTCACTTGTGTGTGTGAAAAGCCGTAGATATTATGTGACTGGGCCGGCACACAAAGGCAGTGCCTTTAAGGTTTATTGGCGCTCTGTACTTCTCCCTACGTACGTGTACACAGCGGCGATTTAAGAAGTCATACATTTTACTTTTTGAAACCGATACCGGTAATTTCCGATATTACATTTTAAAGCTTTTATCGGCCGATAATATCGGCAGTCCGATATTATCGGACATTTCTACTATAAATGTTTAAATAGCTTTTACTGCCAATGAAAATCGGCTCAAAATATCGGTTATTGGCTCCCACTCATCCATCCATTTTCTACCGCTTGTCCCGTACGGGGTGACGGGGGGGGGGGGTGCTGGAGCCCCCTTGACTACTAAAATATCGGTGAATAAAACATATCGGCCGATCTCTAATCTATGTAGCCGATATTTTTAACAGCTCGGTGGAACAGCTGTAGCCGCCGACCCCTGCCTGGGCGGACATGCTACAGAGTACAACAATAATAGTCGGTTGTGAAGCTTTAATCTTTGGGGCGGAGGGTTTCCGGCACTGCAGGGGGGGGGGGGAGAAGAGCGAGTAATGGAAGCCCAGGAGAGAGTGCATAAGGCGGGGCAGGGGGGGAACGAGTTAACCTCAAATAACGGCCGATATTCCCACACACTTGATTAGGCAAAATCACCAGCAATTTTCACACCCGTGAGCACACACAATTTCCCCTTTTAAATGCACGCGTTGCAGCTGTTTCTTTGATCACTGAACAGCAATCACCATTCCCGTTTTCCTCTTTGTCTGCACAGTTCTTCTCCGGTTTTTTACCTCTTAGTGTCCTCCTCCTTTCCACTGCATTCTTTTAAAAAGTACGGTGGGTGTCTCAAATTCTAACTAATAAATATAACAGTGAAGACCACTAAATGAATGCACTTGTAAACCGAGATCGTCCACTTTATTTTTACTCAAAAAGGAAGTATATTTTTTGAATAGAGGAAGGGAGAGCACCATACGCAATGGAGGAGGAGGGAAAGGTCCAAGGGGTTAACAAGGCATGCTGGGAGCTATGTGTCATGGCTGACATGACAAGCTTGACCTTGGAGCAGGGTAGAATACCTTCTTCTCCCTCTTCCCTGCCATCCATCCTAACCCCCTCATCCCCCTTCTGCTGTGCACCTTTCTATTGCTTTTTTCCCCCTGCAACTACTTCATTTTGCAGGTAGCGGAGTTACAGGACTGTCTCAGAAAATGTGAATATTGTGATAAAGTTCTTTATTTTCTGTAATGCAATTAAAAAACAAAAATGTCATACATTCTGGATTCATTACACATCAACTGAAATATTGCAAGCCTTTTATTATTTTAATGTTGCTGATTATGGCATACAGCTTAAGAAAACTCAAAAATCCTATCTCTAAAAATTAGAATTTTTCTTCAGACCAAGTAAAAAAACAAACAAATCAAACATTTGAAAATGTCAATTAATGCACTCAGTACTTGGAGGCAATCAGCCTGTGGCATTGCTGAGGTGTTATGGATGCCCAGGATGCTTCAATAGCGGCCTTTAGCTCATTTGCATTATTGGGTCTGGTGTCTTTCAGCTTCTTCTTCACAATACCCCACAAATTCTCTATGGGGTTCAGGTCAGGGGAGTTGGCAGGCCAATCGAGGACAGTAATGCCATGGTCAGTACACCAGTTACTGGTGGTTTTGGCACTGTGGGCAGGTGCCAGATCATGCTGGAAAATGAAATCATCATCTCCATAGAGCTTTTCAACAGATAATATTAAAATTTTTTGAGATAGGATTTTTGAGTTTTCTTAAGCAGTATGCCATAATCAGCAATATTAAAATACAGTGTTTCCCACACATTCATTTATTTGTGGCGGCCCGCCACGAAAGAATTAAGGCCGCCACAAAAAAACAAAACATTTTTATTTTTATTTTTTATTTTATTTTTTTGTGTCCTGTCAAGCTTCTCAGGCAAATCATATAGTTGATGTAGATGCCCATATCGGCTGTTCAGATTTACTTTACAAAAGAGAAGTGTAGGATCAAGATTTTTGAAGCTCTTTGTTCAGTGGATCAGATGTTTGATGAAGCTTTGTGTCTATCTACCACCACTACTGTTTTCTGTTTATTTGTTACTGACTGTGGCAGGACACCTCTGCCTCTGTTTCACTTTATGTTGCTGGTAAATAATATGGTTGTAGTAGTTGGCTAAAGTTAAATTATTTAGTATGCACTAATTAAAGGGGCTGAGCTTTAAGAGACATTTTAGCTTTTATATTTTTATAAGAGATATTTTTTGTAAGAACCACAATTAATAAATATATTTCAGTGAATAACTTATTGTTCAAATCTGTATATAAATATGTACATAAAGTGTTGTAATTATATTGTAAAATGGATGGATGGATGGATGGACGTTTAAAACAAAACTGTTATTATTAATTAGGAAGTATACATTTTTTTAGCCTTTTTAGAGAAAATCATATCATTGTAGTAAATTATGCAAATTACTCGATGATGTCATGGTGACGACGCTCCCACCTCTTGCAATATTTCAGTTGTGTAATGAATCCAGAATGTATGACATTTTTGTTTTTTTAATTGCATTACAGAAAATAAAGAACTTTATCACAATATTCTAATTTTCTGAGACAGTCCTGTATACATAATAGGCTCGATTGGCTTGGTTTTTTAACGGTGAGAAAAGTAATGGTGGTTTGTTCCAGCGGTCATAGGCGCCGATCTACATTTCTGCCAGTGGGTGCGCGGTGTATGTGTATTAGTGTTGTCCATATGTTGGCTTAGCTGTGTACATTTAGCCATAGTTTTGTTTTTAGTACTAACTGATAATTGTATTTTTCTTAAAGCACAGACCAGGATTGGCAACCATAAATCATGAAGCATTTAATATAATGTAAATAAAGCTTTTCATTATATTCTAACCTAATCCTTGATTATGGCAGACTGTACATACTATGGAAAATTGTAAATTGTTATTTGAGTGCAACAAGAAAAAACAATGTGTTTAATGCCCTTTCATTTACCGTATTTTTCGGACTATAAGTCGCAGTTTTTTTTTAATAGTTTGGCCGGGGGTGTGACTTATACTCAGGAGCGACTTATGTGTGAAATTATTAACACATTACCGTAAAATATCAAATAATATTATTTAGCTCATTCATGGGATTTAGCGATTAGGAGTGACAAATTGTTTGGTAAACGTATAGCATGTTCTATATGTTATAGTTATTTGAATGACTCTTACCATAATATGTTACGTTAACATACCAGGCACGTTCTCAGTTGGTTATTTATGCCTCATATAACGTACACTTATTCAGCCTGTTGTTCACTATTCTTTATTTATTTGAAATTGCCTTTCAAATGTCTATTTTTGGTGTTGGGTTTTATCAAATAAATTTCCCCCAAAAATGCGACTTATACTCCAGTGCTACTTATATATGTTTTTTTCCTTCTTTATTATGCATTTTTGGCAGATGCGACTTATACTCCGGTGCGACTTATACTCCGAAAAATACGGTATATTTTAAGCGTGCAATAGGAAACATGTTTATTGTATTGTAAGATTTTCTGTTAAAGTAAAGCCAAAATTGACACTTTTTTTGTAGTTCCCTTTATTTGGAAAAGTATCAATATACATTTTGGTACCAGTACCAAATTATTGGTATCGGGACAACCCTAAAACAAACACCACCAAAGTTGTTTTTTTTTATTAATCACCGTCTGCTCCGTCCTCTATTAATTGCTGACGTTCTCTGTGTATGTTTAACGGCTGAAAAGTGTGTGGAATTTTTGCTCGACTACCATTAGTGTATGAAAGAGTGAATTTTGGCTTGTGGTGTCATTCCCGGTTTAGTAGAGTGTAGTGTTGTCCCTATACCAATATTTTGGTACCGGTACCAAAAGTATTTCAGTACTTTTCTAAATACAGGGGACCACAGAAAATGTCATTATTGGCTTTATTTTAACAAAATAATCTTACGGTACCTTAAACATATGTTTCTTATTGCAATTTTGTCCTTAAATAAAATAGTGAACATTAGCGGCCGAAAAATGCTTTAAAATGTAATATCGGAAATTATCGGTATCGTTTTTTTTATTATCGGTATCATTTTTTTTTTTATTTTTTAAATTAAATCAACATAAAAAACACAAGATACATTTACAATTAGTGCACCAACCCAAAAAACCTCCCTCTCCCATTTACACTCATTCACACTCATTCACACAAAAAGGTTGTTTCTTTCTGTTATTAATATTCTGGTTCCTACATTATATATCAATATATATCAATACAGTCTGCAAGGGATACAGTCTGTAAGCACACATGATTGTGCATGCTGCTGGTCCACTAATAGTACTAACCTTTAACAGTTCATTTTACTCATTTTCATTAATTACTAGTTTCTATGTAACTGTTTTTATATTGTTTTACTTTCTTTTTATTCAAGAATTTTTAATTTTTATTTATTTATCTTTTTTTATTTTATTACTTTTTAAAAAAATGACCTTATCTTCACCATACCTGGTTGTCCAAATTAGGCATAATGTGTTAATTCCACGACTGTATATATCGGTATCGGTTGATATCGGTAATTAAGAGTTGGACAATATCGGAATATCGGATATCGGTAAAAAAGCCATTATCGGACATCCCTAGTGAACATACAAGACAACTTGTCTTTTAGTAGTAAGTAAACAAACAAAGACTCCTAATTAGTCTGCTGACATATGCAGTAACATATTGTGTCATTTATCATTCTATTATTTTGTCAACATTATTAAGGACAAGTGGTAGAAAAATAATTATTAATCTACTTGTTCATTTACTGTTAATATCTGCTTATTTTCTGTTGTAACATGTTCTATCTACACTTCTGTTAAAATGTAATAATCACTTATTCTTCTGTTGTTTGATACATTACATTAGTTTTGGATGATGCCACAAATTTGGGTATAAATCCGATACCAAGTAGTTACAGGATCATACATTGGTCATATTCAAAGTCCTCATGTGTCCAGAGATGTATTTACATAATATAAATAAATAAAAAAACGAAAGACAATTTTGTGATTTTAAAACATATCAATGTAATCATAGTAGTACCTACTAGATACGCTATTGTACGTGGTATCATTACAGTGGATGTTAGGTGCAGATCCACCAATGGCGTTTGTTTATGTTGTAGCGTCCCGGAAGAGTTGGTGCTGCAGGGAATTCTGGGAATTTGTTCTGTAGTGTTTTTGTAGTGTGGCAGTGCAAATATTCTTCCAAAATGTGTTTGTCATTGTTGTTTAGTGTGGTTTCACCATATGGCACATGTTTATGACAGTGTTGGCATTGTTCATACTGCCACCCTTAGTGTGACATGTATGGCTGTCGAGTAAGTATGAATTCATTCGCTTGTATGCAGTGTGTTCAAAGTGAAGATGATTGAGTCATTAGTTCATTATCGGGCACAATGAAATCTTAGTTAGGCTTTGTTAATTATAGACTATATGATTTGTGACTTTTTTATTATGTAAAGCAGACCGAACTCGCCACAAAATTAACAACAATGAGATTGATAGTTCAAAAATTATTTTAAAAATTGAAAGTTGCCATCAATCCCACGTGGGTGCTCTGTATTGTCCGTGGGTGCTCGGGCCCCGAAGCACAAAAAGAATATTGGAAGTAATTACTGTTGTGAATCAGTGTGATCTGTGCACTAATGAGAGACTAATGCTACATTCACACTGCCTAATTCCGATTTTTTGTTAATTCCAATATACACTATATTGCCAAAAGTGTTTGGCCACCCATCCAAATGATGAGAATCAGGTGTCCTAAGCACTTGGCCCGACACAGGTGTATAAAATCAAGCACTTAGGCATGGAGACTGTTTCTACAAACATTTGTGAAAGAATGGACCGCTCTCGGGAGCTCAGGGATTTCCAGCGTGGAACTGTCATAGGATGCCACCTGTGCAACAAATCCAGCCGTGAATTTTCCTCGCTCCTAACTATTCCAAAGTCAACTGTCGGCTTTATTATAAGAAAATGGAAGAGTTTGGGAACAACAGCAACTCAGCCATGAAGTAGTAGGCCACGTACTATGACAGAGGGGTCAGCGGATGCTGTAGTGCATAGTGCAAAGAGGTCGCCCACTTTCTGCACAGTCAGTTGCTACAGAGCTCCAAACCTCATGTGACCTTCCAATTAGCCCACGTACAGTACGCAGAGAGCTTCACGGAATGGGTTTCCAAGGCCGAGCAGCTGCATCTAAGCCATACATCACCAAGTCCAATGCAAAGCGTGGGATGCAGTGGTGTAAAGCACGTCGCCACTGGACTCTAGAGCAGTGGAGACGCCTTCTCTGGAGTGATGAATTACACTTTGCCATCTGGCAATCTGATGGACGAGTCCGGGTTTGGAGGTTGCCAGGAGAACGGTGTGAAATTTGGTGGAGGAGGAATTATGGTGTGGGGTTGTTTTTCAGGAGTTGAGCTTGGCCCCTTAGTTTCAGCAAAATGAACTTTGAATGCTCCAGGATACCAAAACATTTTGAACAATTCCATGCTCCCAACCTTGTGGGAACAGTTTGAAGGAGGCCCCTTCCTCTTCCAACATGACTGTGCACCAGTGCACGAAGCAAGGTCCATAAAGACATGGATGACAGAGTCTGGTGTGGATGAACTTGACTGGCCTGCACAGAGTCCTGACCTGAACCCGATAGCACACCTTTGGGATGAATTAGAACGGAGACTGAGAGCCAGGCCTTCTCGGCCAACATCAGTGTGTGACCTCACCAATGCGCTTTTGGAAGAATGGTAGAAAATTCCTATAAACACACTCCGCAACCTTGTGGACAGCCTTCCCAGAAGAGTTGAAGCTGCAAAAGCTGCAAAAGGTGGACCAACATCTTATTGAACCCTATGGGTTAGGAATAGACTTAGACTTAGACTTCTTAGACTTAGACTTCCTTTTTATTGTCATTCAAATTTGAACTTTACAGTACAGATAAGCACGAAATGTCGTTACATTAGCTCACGGTAGTGCAGGATAAAAAAGCAATAAGGTGCATATATAAATAAATAAATAGGTTACTGTACAGATAAATATATTGCACTTTTCAATATGCATCCACGTTTATGGATGTATGTTATATTGTCTTTTTTATTCCAGCGAGTTAATCCATTTTGGGGGGAGTTGAGGGGATAATGGGATGGCACTTCAAGTTCATATGTGAGTCAAGGCAGGTGGCCAAATACTTTTGGCAATATAGTGTATTCCCTTATTTATTTTTCAAATGAGAAACCCTATTTTGAGTGAGCTGTTTACGTGTGTGCATGCACCATGTGTTTCATGTCTGCAAAGATCATTTGCTCTAATTGAATTTGGCGAGGGAGCCTCGTTAATGCAAAACATTGCTCTACCTTCATATTCATCACACTGAAGCAGTTGCTTTTTAATTAGGTTCAAATTACATTTTTATCACTTGAATGTATGCACCGAGGGTTGTGTATCAGCCTGCTGTCAGTGTGTGTGTTCATGTTTGGAATGCAGAGCTCTGCAGAGTCGCGATATTGAACGAGTTAATCGGAACATGGAGCGGTATGTCAACTGGAATGAATCGCTGTAATTAAAAATGTTTTCATTATTTTTTTTTCTATCAAGGCATATAATGTGATTATTCGGAGATGTAATTATATTGCTGCTGATTTGTCTCTCCTAACTCAAATTAGAATTTTGTTAATTTGTATTGGTTCACGTAATGCAATCCCGCTCTTTTACTGTTCTAATCATTTGTACTTATCGCTTTGTCTCATTTTCTCTTATCAAATTAACATACGGGGATGATTTCATTATTGTTTTCTTGCGCTCTGATTCAGGTCGTGTGAGAGTCTTTCTGTAATTCATTAATTAGTCTATTTAGCCAGAGATTAGCCCGGCATCAGCTCTGTTACCTTGCGTTACTCCATTCACGGGGGGAGAATCATTCATTAAGCCTGGCTAATGAAAAGCACGGTTAATTGGCAATGGCGTGATAAGGCTTAAATGAAGGCACTAAATGTAGCGCGTGTGTTTGTACGGGTGTTGGCTTCCATTAATCCTCTTGATAACGAGGAAGTCCAATAAACCTTTATTAGCTGCCTAACCAGGACAATAAGAATCAATGCAAAACAACAAGACTCACGCAAACTGTGACAATTCAGGATCATGCATTTTAATGAGGTGTTCTTCTATCATACAGCTGGGACAGCCACTGAACCCTCAACTCCAGCCCTTCCCCCTGCTGAAGCTCAACCACTCGAGGCCAAGGCTCCCGAGGAGGAAATGGACGTCACGGATGATGACATCACTGCAGGTACTAATCAGTAAACCTCTAAATATTACAATACGTCCGAGCAGAGAGGATATTTGGGTTTGTGCAGACATGATATCTATGAGATGTTGACATGCGGAGTTTCAAGCACTCTTCATTCTCTAGCGGGTGACTTTTCAAATGATGCTACATATTAGCAGTAATGCTACTTTTTGAAGCAACACACTTGACAAATTACGGTTGTCTGTTCGACATCTTCCCGCTTGAAGCCAAACCACCGCCAGACGATGGACCCCGTGCTGTTTTTCTTTGGAATTAAAGGCCTACTGAAAGCCACTACTACCGACCACGCAGTCTGATAGTTTATATATCAATGATGAAATCTTAACATTGCAACACATGCCAATACGGCCGGGTTAACTTATAAAGTGCAATTTTAAATTTCCCGCTAAACTTCCGGTTGGAAACGTCGATGTATGATGACGTATGCGCGTGACGTCACGACGGCAACGGAAGTATTCATACCCAATGTGTCACCGTGCAAACTGCTCTGTTTTCATCGAACAATTCCACAGTATTCTGGACATCTGTGTTGGTGAATCTTTTGCAATTTGTTTAATTAACAATGGAGATTGCAAAGAAGAAAGTTGTAGGTGGGATCGGTGTATTAGCGGCTGGCTGTAGCAACACAACAAGGAGTACTTACTTGGATAGCAGACGCCTAGCCGATGCTAGCCGCCAACCGCACGGATGATCGGGTGAAGTCCTTCATCGCGCCGTCGATCGCTGGAACGCAGGTGAGCACGGGTGTTGATGAGCAGATGAGGGCTGGCTGGCGTAGGTGGAGCGCTAATGTTTTTATCATAGCTCTGTGAGGTCCGGTTGCTAAGTTGCTAAGTTAGCTTCAGCGTCGTTAGCAACAGCATTGTTAAGCTTTGCCAGGCTGAGAATTATTAACCGTGTAGTTACATGTACATGGTTTAATAGTATTGTTGATCTTCTGTCTATCCTTCCAGTCAGGGATTTATTTGTTTTGTTTCTATCTGCATTTAAGCACGATGCTATCACGTTAGCTCAGTAGCTAAAGAGCTTCGCTGATGTATTGTCGTGGAGATAAAAGTCACTGTGAATGTCCATTTCGCGTTCTCGACTCTCATTTTCAAGAGTATATAGTATCCGAGGTGGTTTAAAATACAAATCCGTGATCCACAATAGAAAAAGGAGAGTGTGTGGAATCCAATGAGACCTTGTACCTAAGTTACGGTCAGAGCGAAAAAAGATACACCCTGCACTGCCTCTCTAGTTCTTCACTCTAACGTTCCTCATCCAGGAATCTTTCATCCTCGCTCAAATTAATGGGGTAATCATCGCTTTCTCGGTCCCAATCTCTCTCGCTCCATTGTAAACAACGGGGAATTGTGAGGAATCTTACCTCCTGTGATGTCACGCTACTTCCGGTACAGGCAAGGCTTTTTTTTATTAGCGACCAAAAGTTGCGAACTTTATCGTCGTTGTTCTATACTAAATCCTTTCAGCAAAAATATGGCAATATCGCGAAATTATCAAGTATGACACATAGAATGGATCTGCTATCCCCGTTTAAATAAAAAAAATTAATTTCAATAGGCCTTTAATTCTTCCTTCATTTGTTACCAGATTTGCACCTTCTTTCTCTCGTATTACCACTTGCACCACAGCTAACGTTACCCATGCCGCTACCTCTCTGCTCCGCGAGGGCGTATACGTACGTATGTGACGTATGTAAGAAGGCGCGCTTGTTTTATGTTTCTGTGAGAAGGAGAGACAAGAAAGAGTGAGAAGAGCCTGTAATGTAATGCTCGCAGCTAAAAGCAACTGCGTGAGAACGCATACTCGAATATCACGATATAGTCATTTTCTATATCGCACAGAGACAAACCCGCGATATATCGAGTATATCGATATATCGCCCAGCCCTATACTGGACAAATTCACAAATCTCCGTCCACATTCAGTGTCTGTTTTCAAATGATTTGAACTTTAGAGACCCAATACAAAAACATTATTAAATGGTAGTCGCTTTGATACGCTACCTTTTATTCATCAAACAGGCAAAAACCAATTCAGTGCACTGTAGATACATGTTGATATGCTTAGCACAGTGGTTCTTAACCTTGTTGGAGGTACCGAACCCCACCAGTTTCAAATGCACATTCACCGAACCCTTCTTTAGTAAAAAATAAAAATTTTTTTTTTATTTTTTTCAAATTCAAGATAAAGTTATGTGGGTTTTTTTTTACTAGTGCACAAAATGAACCGTGCATGAACATCACCTTGTTCAAAGAACAAAACCAAAACAGTGCATAAACTCACAACAAATTACACACTTGCAAATCAGATGGAAAATTAGAGGGAACATTGTTTGGGGGTATCCATAATACTTAGACTTATTTTTCATTGTCATTCAAATTTTAACTTTACAGTACAGATACACCGATAGGGAGAAGTTTTTATTTACACGATTGGTTGATTTAATTTAAACTTTTACTAGTAGATTGCACCGTACAGTACATATTCCGTATAACTGACCACTGAATGGTAAGTTTTTGAACTTGTTTAATTAAGTCGGGGTCCACGTTAATCAATTCATGAGTCTGGTGTGGCGGAGGCTCTGCCGAACCCCTGAGGCCGACTCACCGAACCCCTATAGGGTTCGATCGAACCCAGAATAAGAACCACTGGCTTAGCAGTTACACTCAAAAAGCAAACACTTATTTGGTATTAGTGTATTAGCCTTTAATAGTCTCGTAACATTATTTATTTTTTCTTTTCGATATAGGCCTAATTCTCCTCTGTTGTTGTGGTACGGGCTGTCATTTTCATCTGTGAATAAGCTACAGGCCAATTGAAAAATAACCGCAGGCTACTTTTCTGCTTCAACTTAAAATTCTGATGATCCGCTCATATGAATTCAATCCAATGTCATAATTTCTTAGTGAGTTGATGATGGCCAAATGTTTATGCACATGGATGATCAAATCTACAAATACTTTTTGCTACACTAATAATCACATACATCCAACCGTACTAAATAATTGTTTAGAAGATGGTTCTACATTTATTTTCTGACACCTTTATCCTCCCAGCTTCCTCCCTATTTTCTTTCCCCCATCTTTCTCCCAGCCCAATCAATATTACAGACAGAGGTAACAATTTATCATTTCACTTTGCTCATTTTGATTTTTTTTTCTCTTTCGACAGCAATATTTTTCATTTTCCGTTCAGTTTTTTTAACGGAGCCCCCATATGTTTTTGTTTTTGCATTTAAAACCCATCCTGGTTGTGTATGAAAAATGTGTTGGATAAGTTTTGTGTTTAAATTTTTCGGACTTTTTGCTCCCCTCACCTTTTTTAACCCGTTTTTTGAGTCTATCTCCTAGCTGGCCGTTAGTGGAGGCATTCCCACACTGCAAAAACTGAAATCTAAGTCAGATTAAATACCTCAAATAATGGTGATATTTGCTTATCCAATCCAATCCAATCCACTTTATTTATATAACACATTTACACAACAAGAATGTTTCCAAAGTGCTGCACAGCCATGTTAAAAACAATATTAAAACAATATTAAAAACAATATTAAAAAAAATATTATGCTACACCAATGACTGAATAAAGAATAAATGAATAGAAAACCAATACAGAGACAATATAAAAAATAAACATGATTAAAAACGATTTTAAAGGGTATTTTCTGTCTGATAAGATAATTCTTCTCACTAAGCAGATTTTATGTTAGTGTTTTACTTGTTTTAAGGGTTTTGGTCCTAAATGATCTCCGTAAGATATTACAGCTTGTTGCTGAGATTTTATGACCTATATTGAGTAAAACATGCTTGAAACTAGAATATCAACTGATGCAAAGCTGTGTCATCAACACTCACAAGTATAAAACTACTTTTGTAACAGTGTTAAAGTTGTTTGTATGGACACCCTCAGTGTGACCTGTATGGCTGTTGACCAAGTATGCATTGCATTCACTTCTGTGTGTGAAAAAACGTAGATATTATGTGATTGGGCCGGCACGCAAAGGCAGTGTCTTTCGGGCACTCCCCCAATATTGTTGTCTGGGTGGAAATCGGGAGAAATTCGGGAGAATGGTTGCCCCGGGAGATTTTCGGGAAACAATTTTGTTAAGTGTGTGAATGTTGCCTATTCAAAAATGCATTTTTGTCCGTACTAAATATTTAACACTTAAAGCAACACTATGAATATCATTAACAGGAGACTGAATTTGTATACTCTTAATACCTCTAACCCAGGGGTGTCCAAACTTTTTCCACTGAGGGCCGCACACTGAAAAATCAAAGCAATATTTTTTTATTTTAAAAACCAATACAATAAATGTAGGGATGTCCGATAATGGCTTTTTGCCGATATCCGATATTCCGATATTGTCCAACTCTTTAATTACCGATACCGATATCAACCGATACCGATATCAACCGATATATGCAGTCATGGAATTAACACATTATTATGCCTAATTTGGACAACCATGTATGGTGAAGATAAGGTACTTTTTAAAAAAAATAATAAAATAAGATAACTAAATTAAAAACATTTTCTTGAATAAAAAAGAAAGTAAAACAATATAAAAACAGTTACATAGAAACTAGTAATTAATTAAAATGAGTAAAATTAACTGTTAAAGGTTAGTACTATTAGTGGACCAGCAGCACGCACAATCATATGTGCTTACGGACTGTATCCCTTGCAGACTGTATTGATATATATTGATATATAATGTAGGAACCAGAATATTGATAACAGAAAGAAATGGGGGGAGGGAGGTTTTTTGGGTTGGTGCACTAATTGTAAGTGTATCTTGTGTTTTTTATGTTGATTTAATAAAAAAAAAACAAAAAAAACAAAAACGATACAGATAATAAAAACAACGATACCGATAATTTCCGATATTACATTTTAACGCATTTATCGGCCGATAATATCGTCAGGCCGATATTATCGGACATCCCTAAATAAATGTATAAAAAAATATACATTTAGGCCGCCATTCAGGCTTGATCCCGGTGAACCCAAAGAGTTTTGGTCAAAAAAATATAAAAAATGTGTCATTATTTAGTATTATTATTATTATTACCGTAATTTCCGGACTATAAGCCGCTACTTTTCCCCCTCGTTCTGGTCCCTGCGGCTTATACAAGGGTGCGGCTTATTTACGGCCTGTTCTTCTCCGACACCGACGAAGAGGATTTCGGTGGTTTTAGTACGCAGGAGGAAGACGATGACACAATGATTAAAGACTGACTTTTCAGGCTGGTTATTTTGATAACGTACAGGCGAGCACTTTGTATTACTTTGCACCGTTGTATTATTTGTACTCTGCACGAATGCTGTTCGCCATGTCAAAGATGTGAAAGTTTGATTGAATGATTGAAAGATTTATTGTTAATGGGACGCTTTGCGTTCCCAAACAGTCATCTCTGTCCCGACAATCCCCTCCGTGGTAGCAGGAACCCCTATATACTACGCTAATTACACATCAAAACCCTGCGGCTTATAGTCGGGTGCGGCTTATATATGGAGCAATCTGTATTTTCCCCTAAATTTAGCTGGTGCGGCTTATAGTCAGGTGCGGCTTATAGTCCGGAAATTACGGTATTATTCAAAGTGTAAATCTCTAGATCAACATTAGGTCTGTCTGTCAAAAAAACTATTTTAAACATTTGCAATACCTCACTCTGAAGGGTTAGATTCATACCCCCTACTCCTCATTATGCCCACTACCCCTACATGGTGGACGGCGTGGCACAGTTGGGAGAGTGGCTGTGCCAGCGACCTGAGGGTTCCTGGTTCAATCCCCACCTTCTACCATCCTAGTCACGTCCGTTGTGTCCTTGAGCAAGACACTTCTCCCTTGCTCCTGATGGGTCCTGGTTAGCGCCTTGCATGGCAGCTCCCGCCATCAGTGTGTGAATGTGTGTGTGAATGGGTGAATGTGGAAATAATGTCAAAGCGCTTTGAGTTCCTTAAAAAGGTAGAAAAGCGCTATACAAGTATAACCCATTTACCATTTACCATTTAAGTTGTATGCCCTTTTTGTCAAAGAAAACCCAGGTTTTTTATGGAAAAAACTAAGGCTGAAACGACGCGTCGACGTAGTTGACGTCATCGGTTACGTAAATACGTCGACGCCGTTTTTGTGCGTCGACGCGTCGCACTACCGTCATGGCGAAGCGCAAAGCAGACAATCAAAGCAGACGATGCGAGCGGTGCGAGCGAGGGAGAAAAATCACGTCAAAAGTGTGGGAGTATTTCAATAAACGGCCTAATAATGTTGTTGTATGCACACTGTGTCGAGCGGAAATGGCCTATCATAGCAGCACAACGGCTATGAACGAACATTTGAAAAGAAAACCATCAACCATCAACTAGTCAATTGTCCGCGCGAGTATACGTTGTCATCATTCCACAAAAACATGAATGTGTCATTTGTATCTGCTAGGGGTGTAACGGTACGTGTTTTGTATTGAACAGTTTCGGTACGGGGCTTTCGGTTCGGTACGGGGGTGTACCGAACGAGTTTCTAAGCTAAAGCTAACTTTAGCTGCTAAAGTCTTAACAATAACAAGCTGCTTTGCTCCTTATGCTTCTGTCTCAGCATGCAGCATTGTCCCACCCACACAACCATCTGATTGGTACACACGAAGCATTATCAGCCAATCAGCAGTGCGTATTCAAAACGTTACCAGCCAATCAGCAGTGCGTATTCAGAGCGCATGTAGTCAGCGCTTCAGTGTCGAGCAGATAGGTGTTTAGCAGGTGAGCATCAGGCAGCGGACTCTCCCCAAATGATAATAAACACCTCCCAGTCAACTACTAGTAACATCACTATGAGCCCGTTGACCTTCTAGAAATATAAACTGCAGCTCAGCTCACTCGCAGTCCTGGCTTGAGGTGAAGGCTAATTAGCTCTCAGTTCCAGCCACATCGACCCCTTCTGAGCGCCTATTTTCAGCTGCTGGGAATATTGTAAACAAGAAAAGAACCAGAGCAAGTAGACATGCTAACCTTTCTTCATTACAACTGTTAGTCACTCACTGGAATGAGTAGAATTGGTTATCGTGTACTGTGTTGGACTGGATGTTTATTTTGCACATTTTAAAAGCAATACTTAATGTTTACAGTGCTCCAGAATATTTAGATTGGCACTTTTTTGTATTGGATGTTTATCTTTAATTTTGCACATTTTAGCAAATAAGCAATACTTTCACTTTTGTTGAAATGTTTACACTGTTGTTACAGAATATTTCGTTTTGCACTTTTTTGTATTGGATGTTTATCTTTATTTTTGCACATTTTAAAGCAAAATAAGCAATACTTTTACTTTTAAAATGCTTATACTATTGCAGAATATTAAGATTTGCACTGGATGTTGACTTTTATATTTGCACATTAAAAAGCAAATAAGCTACTTTTAATTTTGTTAAATGTTAAAAGTTTTAAATGTTTACATTGTTACAGAATATTTAGTCATGTTGTTGTCAATGTTGACTGAGTGGCCATACTTCTTTTTTTTTTGTAAATAAAAGCCATGCCTTTTGAAAAAACTGGCCTACATTTATTTTTTCAGCTTCATTTTGAATAAAAAAAATAATCGGTAAAAGGAAAAATAATCTATAGATTAATCGAAAAAAATAATCTATAGATTAACCGATTAATCAAAAAAAATAATCTATAGATTAATCGATAGAAAAATAATCGTTAGCTGCAGCCTTAGAAAAAACCCCACCAAATATGCAATTTTTTTCCACCAATTAAATTTTAAAGTAGAATATTTGAGATTATAAAATAATTGGAGCCTTAAAAAGGTCAATAACTCATAACAACATTGACATTTTTTGAGCAATGACATACGCAAAAAAAAAATCCCACTAAAATTATTGGGGATCCAAAAGGGTCCTACTCATTAAAGTGTTAAAAAATAAATTACAGTTTTTTTTTTTTACTGATTACTTTTAGCACAATAATCTCGCGATCAGCTTCAGATCTGTCCGTCAATTCCAAGTTTTATTGTTGTTTATGTTTTTTGTTTGTTCGTTTTTGGCCCTTCTTTTAAAAAACAACCGCTCAGTTTTTTATATGGCAAACACAAAATATGCAACATTTTCCCCAAAGAATATCTCAAAGTGGAATATTTAATGTGACGTAATTGGAGCCTTGAATAGGTCAATAATTCATGGTGACGTTGATTTTGATTAAATGTTATTTTTTAAAAGAAAGAAACAGCCTACATGGCAGCTTTGTGTTATTAGAGTAAACATTGCAACATTTTCTTGTTACATTACACCTGTTTGCTCTTTTATACCACGTTTGTTTGGTTTTTTTATCGTATTTTTAGAATGTGTCGTGGGGCCGTTAAAAAAATGACCTGCGGGCCGCAAATGGCCCCTCTGCTCTAACATTTCTTTATCTTTAAATAGTAATCACTCCCTTTTCTAACTGTTTTAGTCAATATTAGGTAATTGTACAAAAACTGGACTGCAACTGTCTGTACTACAAATATAATTTTCACAGGGAAAAATTTCTAAAAACGTGTTGTGTTAGTGAATGGTAAACAGTATGTGTTTGCATTTAATATATGTCATATTATACATTATAGGTGGATATTTCTATAATTGAAAAACACACATTAGAGGGCTGCGATGAGGTGGCGACTTGTCCAGGGTGTACCCCGCCTTCCGCCCGATTGTAGCTGCGATAGGCTCCAGCGCCCCCAAAGGGAATAAGCGGTAGAAAATGGATGGATGGACACATTAGAGGGAATGTTGGCTCTCCAAACTATGAGAGCATCTTGTGATGATTGGTGTTACCGCAGAGACGTCCATCAATGTTTTTATTAGAGCTTTTTTTTTTTTAACTGGATGTCTCAAGCATTTATTGCGGTTAATGATAATAGAATCGATTAAATTATGAGGCATATTTTCAATAACAAGAAACCCCGAGTTAGGCAGATAAATGAAACGCAAAAATATTGAATTCATTTCACAATTGTCTTTATATTTCACTTCTTGAGAGGCATTACGGCAGCTCCGGTAGAGGTCACAGGTGAAAGGTTGGGCTGACCCTCACCTCTTAGTGTCATTAGCCCAGCTGTGATTTGGTTAGCTGAAACGCTAGCCTCCCTTGCTAATCTAATATCAGAGCCTGGAGGTTGTTTGGGTCAGCTCACATTTCTCTCCAGCACAGATTAAATCTGTGGAGAGATGAATGGTCTGAGTTGAGACTCTAGACCTTTTTGATTGTTTCGGATGATTGGGATTGTTCAGTTTTTGCACATTGAGCGACACGGCTGGTTTCTGGGATATTGCCATTGACACAATTTTTTGAATAATATGCCGTTTGTGTGTGAGTGCCTCTATTTCAGGGGTCACCAACCTTTTTGAAACCAAGAGCTACTTCTTGGGTACTGATTAATGCGAAGGGCTACCAGTTTGATACACACTTAAATAAATTGCCAGAAATAGCCAATTTGCTCAATTTACCTTTAACTCTATGTAATTATTAATAATTAATGATATTTACACTTAATTGAACGGTTTAAAAGAGGAGAAAACACAAAAAAAATGACAATTAAATTTTGAAACATAGTTTACTTCGACTCTTTAAAATTCAAAATTCAACCGAAAAAAAGAAGAGAAAAACTAGCTAATTCGAATCTTTTTGAAAAAATAAAAAAAATAATTTATAGAACATCATTAGTAATTTTTCCTGATTAAGATTAATTTTAGAATTTTGATGACATGTTTTAAATAGGTTAAAATCCAGTCTGCACTTTGTTAGAATATATAACAAATTGGACCAAGCTATATTTCTAACAAAGACAAATCATTATTTCTTCTAGATTTTCCAGAACAAAAATTTTAAAATAAATTCAAAATACTTTGAAATAAGATTTAAATTTAATTCTACAGATTTTCTAGATTTGCCAGAATATTTTTTTTGAATTTTAATCATAATAAGTTTGAAGAAATATTTCACAAATACTCTTCGTCGAAAAAACAGAAGCTAAAATGAAGAATTAAATTAAAATGTATTTATTATTCTTTACAATTTAAAAAAAAAAAAATTACTTGAACATTGATTTAAATTGTCAGGAAAGAAGAGGAAGGAATTTAAAAGGTAAAAAGGTATATGTGTTTAAAAATCCTAAAATAATTTTTAAGGTTGTATTTTTTCTCTAAAATTGTCTTTCTGAAAGTTATAAGAAGCAAAGTAAAAAAAATAATGAATTTATTTAAACAAGTGAAGACCAAGTCTTTAAAATATTTTCTTGGATTTTCAAATTCTTTTTGAGTTTTGTCTCTCTTAGAATTAAAAATGTCAGGCAAAGCGAGACCAGCTTGCTAGTAAATAAATACAATTTAAAAAATAGAGGCAGCTCACTGGTAAGTGCTGCTATTTGAGCTATTTTTAGAACAGGCCGGCGGGCTACTCATCTGGTCCTTACGGGCTACCTGGTGCCCGCGGGCACCACGTTGGTGACCCCTGCTCTAGTTGAACATGGCGGTATGATGCGAAACGAAGAGCATCGTCTTTAATTGTACACATTCCTACGCCAGATGATAAAACCGGTGTTCAGTTTGCTGTATAGTCTGCATTTTATGTATTACATCATGCAAAGAACCAATGCACACACAGGCAGGCGAAAGGGAGATGTCAAAGTAAAGGTGCTTCACCTCTGAGCTGGAGCTGAGTTTGTAAGAAATTGGTGTTTTGCTTAAGAGTGACGTTGCTTGAAATCTGAACTTTCATCCCTTAAGTCTAAAAGTAGGGGTCGGCAACCCAAAAATGTTGAAAGAGCCATATTGGACCAAAAACAAAAAATAAATCTGTCTGGAGCCGCAAGATGTGTAAAGCCTTATATAAGTGTTATAATGAAGGCAACACATGATGTAAGTGTCTATATTAGCTATAATAGCCTACTATCAAAATTACTATGTGTCGCAGGCTGATGCAAATCTTCGTTGACAGAAATTTTGAAATGTAATTGTCAGGTTCAAACACTGATGACATCTATTAAACAAGCCAAGAAGCAAGGTATTAAACAGACAGAATTAAATTTGGCTCAATGAGGAGAAACGCGTACACCTGTACCCTTGTACAGTGTCATCACGCTCTGATGAAAGATTGTACGCCTCCTCTTTTATTTGGACTTTCCCTGATTACATGGCAACAGCTGTTTCTAAGGGAGGGGGGTCGTAAACAGCCATCGCCTTTGTTACAAAACAGTTAAAAGAAAAGGTCGGTTCGAAGAAAAGGCTTTTGTCTGCTCGCAGGGCGAGCTGAACTCAATGTAACACAAAGTTTTGTGATAACTTAGATAAAATTATCCTGACAGTAACATTTATTCTACACATTTTTACAACATTGAAAAAACATTAATAAAACACAGGCTTTTCAGAGGGTGTGATAATTAGAATGGCCAAAGGTAAAGATGTCATGTTGAAGGAAACGGAAACTGCAAATAAAATGACCTCGAATATACCTAAAATACGAGGCATAATGATGCATTTTGTACATACAGCTCGCATAAATAGCATGTTAGCATCGATTAGCTTGCAGTCATGCAGTGACCAAATATGCCTGATTAGCACGCCACACAAGTCAATAACATCAACAAAACTCACCTTTGTGGATTCAAGCACGGCATAAAACGTTTGATGGACAAATAGAGACAAAGGAGTGGCATAAAACACGTTTTCTGTGGCAGCATCAAGGAAAGTTGTACATGTAAGCAAACTACGGTGCGTTCAAGGACTTCCGAAATTAGGACAAAATGGTGCGCGCCAAATACTCATCAGTGAAGCATGTTTAATGTAAACAGTGGGATTTCTAACAATTAGGAAGGTTTGTGTCATGTTTGTTCTCCTACAGAAACCATATTAGAACTAAAATATATATTTTTCCTCATCTTTTTCCATTTTCATACATTTTTGAAAAAGCTCCAGGGAGTCACTAGGGCGGCGCTAAAGAGCCGCCTGTGGCTCGAAAGCCGCGCATTGCCGACCCCCGTCTTAAAGCAAAGGTCTTATGGACTGAGAAGGCCAAAACTGGCAGATGTCATGTTGACTCTGTTATGGATGTACAGTTGATCCCTAGATATTTGCGATTGATTCAGAAATCGTGTTCCTGTAAATTCCCAGATTTTGGGTCAAACCTTTTTTTACATGTACACTACCGTTCAAAAGTTTGGGGTCACCCAAACAATTTTGTGGAATAGCCTTCATTTCTAAGAACAAGAATAGACTGTCGAGTTTCAGATAAAAGTTCTCTTTTTCTGGCCATTTTGAGCGTTTAATTGACCCCACAAATGTGATGCTCCAGAAACTCAATCTGCTCAAAGGAAGGTCAGTTTTGTAGCTTCTGTAACGAGCTAAACTGTTTTCAGATGTGTGAACATGATTGCACAAGGGTTTTCTAATCATCAATTAGCCTTCTGAGCCAATGAGCAAACCCATTGTACCATTAGAACACTGGAGTGATAGTTGCTGGAAATGGGCCTCTATACACCTATGTAGATATTGCACCA
The DNA here is from genome assembly GCF_033978785.1 of Entelurus aequoreus. NCBI lineage: Eukaryota > Metazoa > Chordata > Actinopteri > Syngnathiformes > Syngnathidae > Entelurus > Entelurus aequoreus. The sequence goes on from NC_084751.1 coordinate 39,005,840, forward strand.
AAAACCAGACATTTGCAGCTAGAATAGTCATTTACCACATTAGCAATGTATAGAGTGTATTTCTTTCAAGTTAAGACTAGTTTAAAGTTATCTTCATTGAAAAGTACAGTGCTTTTCCTTCAAAAATAAGGACATTTCAATGTGACCCCAAACTTTTGAACGGTAGTGTATATATATTCCTCGCGCACTAATTGACTGAAAGAGCGCGCACTTGCTGCGTGCTCGCCGGACACTGCGGCGCGAGCTCAATGATGTCATGTGTTTGATGAAAAAATGCATTTTTAGACAAATGCTGATATGCCTCAGTGGCTAGGAGACACCGAGAGTAGCAAGCGGTTGAAAATGGATTAGAAAGGACAGATTTAAAAATGTTTAAAAAATAAAAAAAATAAAAAAAATATATATATATACTTTTTTTTTTTTAAACTTGGGAATTCCCACGGGCCGGATTTTGGACTCAGGCGGGCCGCAGTTTGGGGACCCCTGATATAAAGCATGAAATGCAGTGTAATAATACAGCATACAGATGACGGCACCCAGTGCAGATACACAAGCACGAGCTTCGACAGTCAGCTTTGTTACGTTGCATCGAGTTGAACACATCTTAATATATCCCTAAACTAGCCTCTTCAGAGCAAGATAGAGGTGACCATCTTGCAGAAAGAACTGTGCTTGTAACGCTAGCCTGATGACCAGGCTAAATGCTAGACCGTGACTCTGATTCCATCTGTTCTATCATTCCTCTTTCATTATTCATGAGTGGTGAGTACATATGGGTTTAATAAGTGTGTGAGGCATATACTGTATAAGGCTTAAGGCTGGGTTGTGCTTCTATGCATTCAGCTCGTTGCCTTCAGTTGCCGTGAACAAACAATGGCATTTAAAGAGGGACAGTGGGGATTTTGGAGCTGGATCTACAAAACCCAAAACCAGTGAAGTTGGCACGTTGTGTAATTCGTAAATAAAAACAGAATACAATGATTTGCAAATCCTTTTCAACTTATATTCAATTGAATTGACTGCAAAGACAAGATATTTAATGTTCCAACTGAGAAACTTATTTTATTTTTTTTGCAAATAATCATTAACTTAGAATTTAATGGCAGCAACACATTGCAAAAAAGTTGTCACAAGAGCATTTTTACCACTGTGTTATATGGCCTTTCCTTTTAACTAAGTAAACGTTTGGGAACTGAGGAGACCAGTTTTTAAAGCTTTTCAGGTGGAATTATTTCCCATTCTTGCTTGATGTGCAGCTTAAGTTGTTCAACAGTCCGTTGTGGTGTTTTAGGCTTCATATTGCGCCACACATTTTCAATGGGAGACAGGTCTGGACTGCAGGCAGGCCAATCTAGTACCCGCACTCTTTTACTATGAAGCCGCGCTGTTGAAACACATGGCTTGGCATTGTCTTGCTGAAATAAGCAGGGGCGTCCATGATAACGATACTTAGATGGCAACATATGTTGCTCCAAAACCTGTATGTACCTTTCAGCATTAATGGCGCCTTCACAGATGTGTAAGTTACCCATGCCATGGGCACTAATACACCCCCATACCATCACAGATGCTGGCTATTGAACTTTGCGCCTATAACAATCCGTATGGTTCTTTTCCTCTTTGTTCCGGAGGACACGACGTCCACAGTTTCCAAAAAAAAATTTGAAATGTGGACTCGTTAGACCACAGAACACTTTTCCACGTTGCATCAGTCCATCTTAGATGAGCTCAGGCACAGCGAAGCCGGTGGCGTTTCTGGGTGTTGTTGATAAATGGCTTTGGCTTTGCGGAGTAGAGTTTTAACTTGCACTTACAGATGTAGCGCCAAACTGTAGTTACTGACAGTGATTTTCTGAAGTGTTCCTGAGCCCATGTGGTGATATCCCTTACACACTGATATCGGTTTTTAATGCAGTACCGCCTGAGGGAACAAAGGTCACGCGCATTCAATGTTTATTACGCTTACATGCAGTGATTTCTCCAGATTCTCTGAACCTTTTGATGATATTATGGACCGTAGATGGTGAAATTTCTAAATTCCTTACCATAGCTGGTTGAGAAATGTTGTTCTTTAACAATTTGCTCACCCATTTGTTCACAAAGTGGTGACCCTCGCCCCATCCTTGTTTGTGAATGACTGAGCATTTCATGGAAGCTGCTTTTATACCCAATCATGGCGCCCACCTGTTCCCAATTGGGATGTTCCAAATAAGTGTTTGATGAGCATTCCTCAACGGTCTGTCTTTTTTGCCACTTGTGCCAGCTTTTTTGAAACATGTTGCAGGCCTCATATTCCAAATGAGCTAATATTTGCAAAAAATAACAATGTTTTCCAGTTCGATCATTAAGTATCTTGTCTTTGCAGTCTATTCAATTGAATATAGGTTACAAAGAATTTGCAAATCATTGTATTCTGTTTTTATTTACCATTTACACAACGTGCCAACTTCACTCATCTCAGTTACTTCCCGATGACAAATCAGCACTTCTACAAACTGCCAAACATTAAGGCTACTAAGAACAAAACAATGAAAAAGTTTACCACTAGTTATGTAATGATGAGCAATGCATCACCTCCCGTCAAAATATCACTCTCATTTTGTCCCACCCCACCCCCAAAAAAAACCCCACACACCTGTCATATGGTTGAATGAGCATAATGATAACATTCACATAAAGGGGGTGGACAAATTGTATGTGATTGTGTGTGTGGAAAAGGACCTGTAATTGTGTCAGATAGCTAAAAGCATTGGTTGTGTGTATATGATGGGGATTGTGAGAGAGTTGGGGGTTTGGTGTTTGACAGAATGTTTTTGATGACAGAATTCATTGACCTGCCAATGGACTTGTTTACTGGACAGCCCAAAAAGCTTATTACCGTATTTTTCGGAGTATAAGTCGCTCCGGAGTATAAGTCGCACCGGCCGAAAATGCATAATAAAGAAGGAAAAAAACATATATAAGTCGCACTATAAGTCGCATTTTTTGGGGACATTTATTTGATTAAAGCCAAGACCAAGAATAGACATTTGAAAGGCAATTGAAAATAAATAAAGAATAGTGAACAACAGGCTGAATAAGTGTACGTTATATGAGGCATAAATAACCAACTGAGAACGTGCCTGGTATGTTAACGTAACATATTATGGTAAGAGTCATTCAAATAACTATAACATATAGAACATGCTATACGTTTACCAAACAATCTGTCACTCCTAATCGCTAAATCCCATGAAATCTTATACGTCTAGTCTCTTACGTGAATGAGCTAAATAATAATATTTGATATTTTACGGTAATGTGTTAATAATTTCACACATAAGTCGCTCCTGAGTATAAGTCGCACCCCCGGCCAAACTATGAAAAAAACTGCGACTTATAGTCCGAAAAATACGGTATATATGTCATGAAAGCGCTAAAACATACCGGTGTAGTGAGTTTACATTATTCACCCAAGGAACTTTAGTTATTAGAGATCCGGTCGGACGTTTTTTCACGGTACACATTTACCGTGTTGTTGTTTCCGGATGAGGAGATGTTGCTCCGTTATTGATTGAAGTAAAGTCTGAATGTCATTAAAACAGTTAGCTCCATCTTTTGACACTTCAATCTTCTTGAACAAATGAACCTTTTAATAGGGACCCAAACAAGTTTTGCATTGAATATTGAACAAGCAAGGCTTATATAACTTTATAGTGACATGCAAAATCAAATTTCAAATAATAATAATATTAATTCAAAAATATGAATGGCATATCAAATAAAATTGAAATAAAAATTGAATGCCTCTTTTCTATTTGCAGCCTTCTGAGGTAAATATCAAAATAAACTTTTTACACAGGCTAATAATACATTTGAAAATAAAATAACAATAATGAATGAATCAAACATTCAAGCCTTAAAGTAGCAAGAGAAAGTGCATGAATAAAATGTTAATTATTGCTCAGTTTGCTACACTGATTTGCTTTAACACTGAATATGGAACAAACAACGCTTATATAACTTAAGTGCAAAATCAACTTTCAAAAAACAAACGAAAAAACATCAATGGTATATTAAATACAATTTAAATAAACAATTGAATGCCTCTTTTCTATTTGCAGCCTTCTGAGGTAAATATCTACATTAACTTTTTCCACTGGCTAATAAATTTAAAAATAAAATAACAATGAATAAATCAACCATTCAGGACTTTATAAACTGCTCAGTTTGCAACACACTGATCTAATGTGATGTGCCCAAGCCAGATAACTGCCATCTTTTCTGGGATGCTAGTTCATTAATGTCGGGGCTCGGGTGGGCGGGGATGGGGGGGCGGGGTTTGGTGGTAGCGGGGGATGTATATTGTAGCGTCCCGGAAGAGTTAGTGCTGCAAGGGGTTCTGGGTATTTGTACTGTTGTGTTTATGTTGTGTTACGGTGCGGATGTTCTCCCGAAATGTGTTTGTCATTCTTGTTTGGTGTGGTTTCACAGTGTGGCGCATATTTGTAACAGTGTTAAAGTTGTTTACGCGGCTACCCTCGGTGGGACCTGTATGGCTGTTGATCAAGTATGCCTTGCGTTCACTTATGTGTGTGTAGAAGCCGCATATATCATGTGACGGGGGCCGGCACGCTGTTTGTATGGGGGAAAAGCAGACGTGACGATATTGTTGTCCGGGTGGAAATCGGGAGAAATTCTGGAGAATGGTTGCCCCAGGAGACTTTCGAGAGGGGCACTGAAAATCGGGAGGGTTGGCAAATATGAGTATTAGCGGTGAATGCGGTGTTACAGCGGCACCGCTGCAGTATAATACCGGCGGGCCAGCTCTAATGTTAATTTGATATTGCCTCAAGGGCCAAATGAAATTACATGGCCGGCCAAATTTGGCCCGCGGGCCAGAGTTTGACACCTATGCTTTACCACTTTTGACGTGTGTTTGGGGTCATTGTCCTTTCGGAACACTCAACTGCGCCCAAGACCCAACCTCCCTTGCTGATGATTTTAGGTTGTCCTGAATAATTTGGAGGTAATCCTCCTTTTTCATTGTCCCATTTAAAGCACCAGTTCCATTGGCAGCAAAACACCAATGCACGTATGTAGCAGATTTGGTCACATTTTCAGTAGAGCCATAATAAATTCATAAAAGAAGCAAACTTCATGAATGTTTTTTGTGACCAACAAGTATGTGCTCCAATCACTCTATCACGAAAAAATAAGAGTTGTAGAAATGATTGGAAACTCAAGACAGCCATGACATTATGTTCTTTACAAGTGTATGTAAACTTTTGTCCACGACTGTATCAAAATGAGGTCAACAGTCTCTGTTCCTGTATGAAGGGGATCGTTGAAATTCGACATAAAGTGACCCACATACTTTCAAGAAAGTTGATTAGTTTTTCAGAGACTCTGATATTAGTATTAATATTAGCGTCCTCTGCAGTCGGCGTTTGTTTTTCTTTTAGTACACATTTCGGGAAGTAACTATCCCCGTTATTTATAACACAAACAAGAGGTTATGTTCAATAAGATTAGCTTTTTTTTTTTAAAGAATTATGTTATGAAATAATGCAAATGTAGCAATGTGTTGGCTGTCTGTTGATTCTGTCAATAACCTAATACTTATCCAAACTTGGTTAGGAATTTGTAAGTATACTGAGATTGCATTTATTTAAACAGTTTTCAAGCAATTTGAACAGTTGTCAAACGAACTGTTAGCTGGTCTTTTTTTTTATTTGCAAGCCTGTGAGTGGTTTGTTTTTTGGTATGTCATGCCCCCGCAGACGTCCATTCCCGTCATCCCCCACCTCTTCTCCTTCATACTTAGGGTTCCTTCTGAGTGCTTCTGTCTCTGTCCTAAGACAATCAAATACATTTAACCTTTGGATTGACTTGCGCGGGCAGCAAGGGCAACGACCAATTCTGTAAATTCTTTTTTTTTTCTTCTTGATGCTTCTTTGTCTATCATCTTAATTGTGTTTTCAATTATTTTCCCTGCTTTACTGTCCTGACATTCACTCTAAGGACAGTGTGTATCCTTCACCCAACCTCTCACCCCTCTCAAGCACTCGTTTGTTTTACAAACTTTCTTGATCCAAAGAAATGGCCACACTTTAGTTTGTTTTTATTTATTTTGTTGTTTTTCCACCAAAAAATAATTTGCTCTCATGGACTTTGCTATTTTTCACTTTCTGCTCTTCCCTCATTTTGTTCTCACATCAGTTTCCTGCTAATATTGATCCCCTTTCCTGAGTCCCGAGTGATCAGGTTTTACCAGCCTCCTATTGATTACCAATAAATGCAGACCCAAGGTGCAGGATTGGAGGATGATGGGGTTAGTGCTTAAGAAGGGAGGTTTGGGAAGGTTGCTATCAGGGTTTCCCCTTCAGGCTTACTAAAAAGTAAGATGTTTTAATTGTCATAAAATGTCCATATTTTATGTATATTGTACTCTATTTATTTTTGGTAAATAATTACACTACCGTTCAAAAGTTTGGGGGTCACATTGAAATGTCCTTATTTTTGAATGAAAAGCACTGTACTTTTCAATGAAGATAACTTTAAACTAGTCTTAACTTTAAAGAAATACACTCTATACATTGCTAATGTGGTAAATGACTATTCTAGCTGCAAATGTCTGGTTTTTGGTGCAATATCTACATAGGTGTATAGAGGCCCATTTCCAGCAACTATCACTCCAGTGTTCTAATGGTACAATGTGTTTGCACATTGGCTCAGAAGGCTAATTGATGATTAGAAAACCCTTGTGCAATCATGTTCACACATCTGAAAACAGTTTAGCTCGTTACAGAAGCTACAAAACTGACCTTCTTTTGAGCAGATTGAGTTTCTGGAGCATCACATTTGTGGGGTCAATTAAACGCTCAAAATGGCCAGAAAAAGAGAAAATTCATCTGAAACTCGACAGTCTATTCTTGTTCTTAGAAATGAAGGCTGTTCCACAAAATTGTTTGGGTGACCCCAAACTTTTGAACGGTAGTGTAAATGTTGAACATAACATTCAATGATTGATCCATAATTATCTTTCATTCATATCCAATATAACTTGTTCTAATAGATGCATTATGAATGACACTGTACTTTAGTAGTGTAATAACATCAGCAACTTTTTTACCACCAGAAAACTTTGCCAAAGATAGAGTCTGAACACCAGATTTAGTACTGTATGGGCCTTCCTACTGGGCTCTCTAAAGGACCTATAACTTTCATTCTTTTCGCGAATAAATGCGCATCATCAACATTGAAATTGCACTTTTAACATACACTATATTGCCAAAAGTATTTGGCCACCCATCCAAATGATCAGAATCAGGTGTCCAAATCACTTGGCGTATAAATCACAGGTGTATAAAATCAAGGACTTAGGCAAGGAGACTGTTTCTGCAAACATTTGTGCAAGAATGGGCCGCTCTCAGTGATTTCCAGCGTGGAACTGTCATAGGATGCCACCTGTGCAACAAATCCAGTCGTGAAATTTCCTCGCTCCTAAATATTCCAAAGTCAACTTTCGGCTTTATTATAAGAACTTGGAAGAGTTTGGGAACAACAGCAACTCAGCCACAAAGTGGTAGGCCACGTAAACTGACAGAGATGGATCAACGGACATACTTGCCAACCCTCCCGATTTTCCCGGGAGACTCCCGAATTTCAGTGCCCCTCCCGAAAATCTCATCCATGAATGGATTATATATACAGGTAAAAGCCAGTAAATTAGAATATTTTGAAAAACTTGATTTATTTCAGTAATTGCATTCAAAAGGTGTAACTTGTACATTATATTTATTCATTGCACACAGACTGATGCATTCAAATGTTTATTTCATTTAATTTTGATGATTTGAAGTGGCAACAAATGAAAATCCAAAATTCCGTGTGTCACAAAATTAGAATATTACTTAAGGCTAATACAAAAAAGGGATTTTTAGAAATGTTGGCCAACTGAAAAGTATGAAAATGAAAAATATGAGCATGTACAATACTCAATACTTGGTTGGAGCTCCTTTTGCCTCAATTACTGCATTAATGCGGCGTGGCATGGAGTCGATGAGTTTCTGGCACTGCTCAGGTGTTATGAGAGCCCAGGTTGCTCTGATAGTGGCCTTCAACTCTTCTGCGTTTTTGGGTCTGGCATTCTGCATCTTCCTTTTCACAATACCCCACAGATTTTCTATGGGGCTAAGGTCAGGGGAGTTGGCGGGCCAATTTAGAACAGAAATACCATGGTCCGTAAACCAGGCACGGGTAGATTTTGCGCTGTGTGCAGGCGCCAAGTCCTGTTGGAACTTGAAATCTCCATCTCCATAGAGCAGGTCAGCAGCAGGAAGCATGAAGTGCTCTAAAACTTGCTGGTAGACGGCTGCGTTGACCCTGGAAAAAAGAGCTGGACTGCTGCTGAGTGGTCCAAAGTCATGTTTTCTGACGAAAGCAAATTTTGCATTTCCTTTGGAAATCGAGGTCCCAGAGTCTGGAGGAAGACAGGCGAGGCACAGGATCCACGTTGCCTGAAGTCTAGTGTAAAGTTTCCACCATCAGTGATGGTTTGGGGTGCCATGTCATCTGCTGGTGTCGGTCCACTCTGTTTCCTGAGATCCAGGGTCAACGCAGCCGTCTACCAGCAAGTTTTAGAGCACTTCATGCTTCCTGCTGCTGACCTGCTCTATGGAGATGGAAATTTCAAGTTCCAACAGGACAAACCAAACCTGACCCAGCAACACTCAGCACTGCAATAAACACGACGCAGAACAAACCAAAAGTAGTGAAACAAAAATGAATATTATCAACAACAGTATCAATATTAGTTACAATTTCAACATAGCAGTGATTAAAAATCCCTCATTGACATTATCATTAGACATTTAGTTTATGAGATGCGATGCAAGTGTAAGTCACTGTGACACTATTGTTCATTTTTTGTAATTTTTTTTTATTAATGTTTGTAATGATAATATCAATGAGTGATTTTTAATCACTGCTATGTTGAAATTGTTACTAATACTGATACTGTTGTTGATAATATTCATTTTTCTCTCACTACTTTTAGATTGTTCCGTGTCATGTTTGTGTCTCCTCAATTGCTCTCAATTGCTCTGTTTATTGCTATTCTGAATGTTGCTGGGTCGGGTTTTGTTTTGAAATTGTATTGCATTAATATGGTATTGTTGTGTATTGTTTTCATTAAAAAAAAAAAAATTAAAAAAAAAATGTAAAAAAAATAAAATAAAAAAAATAAATCGTTTTTGAATCGAGAATCGTGTTGAATTGAAAAAAAAAAATCGATTCTGAATCGAATCGTGACCCTAAGAGTCGATTTTGAATCGAATCGTGGGACACCTAAAGATTCACAGCCCTAATATATATATATATATATATATATATATATGAAATACTTACTTATACCGTAAATATAATCGGAATACAATGATTTGCAAATCATTTTCAACCCATATTCAGTTGAATATGCTACAAATATGTTGTCTTTGTAGCATATTCTTCTGAATATGGGTTGAAAATGATTTGCAAATCATTGTATTCCGTTTATATTTACATCTAACACAATTCCCCAACTCATATGGAAACGGGGTTTGTATAACATATAGAACATGCTATACGTTTACCAAACAATCTGTCACTCCTAATCGCTAAATCCCATGAAATCTTATACGTCTAGTCTCTTACGTGACTGAGCTAAATAATATAATTTGATATTTTGCGGTAATGTGTTAATAATTTCACACATAAGTCGCTCCTGAGTATAAGTCGCACCCCCGGTCAAACTATGAAAAAAACTGCGACTTATAGTCCGAAAAATACGGTACTCATCCTGTTTTTACATTCGCAGTCTGTTTTTTTCTGTCTCCATCTGACTTTTTGGCAAGTTTGCAAACTCAAAAATTTTAGTTGATTTTTATTTTTTTTTTAATCCATGTTGGATTCAGATGGGAATATGTTTGACCTTTTGTCTTGCTTGTTTAAGATCTGCAGATTGTTGCAGTAAACCGTCATGCCCTTTATAGATGCTTAATAAAATATTCCCGTACAGGATAATGTTATTTTAGCCGGCCAACTTTTTTTTTTTTTTTTTTGTTCCAATCCATCTCTTCTTCTTATGACGATTTAGCCAAACGGAGGGAGAGTGCTTGTTCGTGCCCCTCTTTACTTTATTGGGTTATGTTTTGGGAGCAGGTTGGCCAACAAATAGGATTCAGATACAATGTCATTATAATAGATCTTTCGGTCGTGAAGAAAGAGATCGATGGACTTCCAAAATCAATCAATCTTTCCGTACGGGCAGAAAAGGCTGCAGGTAGGATGCAATCTACTTGACGACCGGCCGCACACGACATAACGTCTCACGTATGATGAAGCTCAGGACATCTGTCAGTTTAAAAAAAAGAAGAAAAAAAAAGCTTTTAAATTATGAAACATATTTTTTGGCTGCCACTGACTGAACTTTTCACTGTTGTTTGAAAGTTTGGGATCATACTAAAATTGTAAATCTGATAGAAGTCTGAATCCATCAATCATTATTAGTCAGGCATCCAGCTTCCATTTTTGATTATTAAAATAACATTAATGAAATTTGTCAGTCAAGGGACATTTTTAGGAAATATTTTGAGTACATTAAAATAAAAGATTAAGGACAACAACATGTATTTCTTTCAGTGACGGACACGTCTACGGTATGCCTGCTTTAAATAACTGCAGTTAAACTTTTTTGCCGATATTCCGATATTGTCCAACTCTTAATTACCGATTCCGATATCAACCGATACCAATATATACAGTTGTGGAATTAACACATTATTATACCTAATTTTGTTGTGATGCCCCGCTGGATGCATTAAACAATGTAACAAGGTTTTCCAAAATAAATCGACTCAAGTTATGGAAAAGAAATGCCAACATGGCACTGCCATATTTATTATTGAAGTCACAAAGTGCATTATTTTTTTTAACATGCCTCAAAACATAAGCTTAGAATTTGAGACCTGCTCTCCCTGAGAGGGGTGGGTGGTTAGGGGATAGCGAGGGGTGTATATTGTAGCGTCCCGGAAGAGTTAGTGCTGCAAGGGGTTCTGTGTATTTGGTCTGTTGTGTTACGGTGCGGATGTTCTCCCGAAATGTGTTTGTCATTCTTGTTTGGTGTGGGTTCACAGTGTGGCGCATATTTAACAGTGTTAAAGTTGTTTATACCGCCACCCTCAGTGTGACCTGTATGGCTGTTGACCAAGTATGCTTTGCATTCACTTGTGTGTGTGTGAAAAGCCGTAGATATTATGTGATTGGGCCGGCACGCAAAGGCAGTGCCTTTAAGGTTAATTGGCACTCTGTACTTCTCCCTACGTCCGTGTACACAGCGGCGTTTTAAAACGTCATAAATTATACTTTTTGAAACCGACACCGATAATTTCCAATATTACATTTTAAAGCATTTATCGGCCGATAATATCGGCAGTCCGATATTATCGGACATCTCTACTTGTGTGTATTACTTACTTCCAATAAAATAACTTGCTAGCCAATGCAATAAGGTATAACTCGATTTTACAGTCCATGCTTGTGAAACATACCTTTCCATTTACGGTATGTTTAAAATCATTGTTTGTGAAATTGTGACAAGAATTAGGCAGTAATGCTGGTAAGAAGTATTGCAAAGAGGTAAAGAATGGAAGAAGTACATTTTCTTACTTATTCAATCATGCTTCTCTGAATAATTCTCCTCTGAACTTTTTCCTTGCCGTAAATCAGAACTTTTTAGTGATTCTGTATGGAAGTCCATCTCTAATTCTGTTTATCTACTGGTCCAGTCTGGCTGGAGGGATGCGTGCCATATGTAATCCATTTATCAGAGCCAGCCACTGGGCCTTCTTCCATATGACAGCTGGCCTTTAGCAATCTCATTATAAGGAGCACCCAGCTAAAGTATGGAAAATATGGGGGAAGGGGGTTCCGAGGTCTGCGAAATGGAGTAAGTTACCAACAGACCGTAGACAAATTCTGAACACATACTTTGATTTTTATATACACCACTCGACAACACGGCCACACATTTTTCATTTTGTTGCGTTCCATAAGATGCCTCACAAATCTAACATTTTGAGCTTCATTTACGGAGGATTGTTTTTAGCCTCACATACTGTAACTTTGTGCTTGAGGATATAGTTGGGCAAACCTGGACACCTCTTATCTTGTTTTAGTGCAAGCATCAGCGTTTCTGTTAATGAGATAAGGTTTATATAAAGACAGAGACTTTTGTTGTTGTTGTATATATCAACGTTTGTGGGCTCTGGTTGTGCAATTACTTATATAGACATTTTTACTGTTTGAAAAACAGTGATGCCATTTATTTTGGTCCAAGATGTACGGTGGAGTTACGAGACTTTCTCAAACTGTGCACAAAGATTAGCAACAGAGGATCGCGAACATTACTTCAATAAATTAACAATTTCAGCTGTAAATAACAAATAATACAATACATGTCAGTGTTTATCTCATGGCTACAACATCGACACATCAGATTTGGCATTAGCTTTAGCATTTCATTAGACTTAAACTTAGACAAGGGAAATTGTTCCACACAGTAGTAGCTCAGTTATAAAGGATGGAAAGGATAAGGATGGAAAGGATAATGCACACAAGGGCGCAAAAAGAGGGCGAAAACAAAAGGTACAAAGGATGGAAAGGATAATGCACAAAAGGGCACAAAAAGAGGGCGGGAACAAAAGGTATAAAGTAGACTAAAAATGTACCATAGTAGCAATATAAAATATAACATATATGTAATATTTACATATTATAGATACAATATATAATATATGCTGATATTATCTTATTATTAGAGATGTCCGATAATATCGGCCGATAAATGCTTTAAAATGTGATAGAAAGGCAGGAAAAGCCTTATCTCTGCAGCTATAGCCGCCCTTAACAGCAGGCCCGGCCGAACTGTCTGACAAGCCTGTAGATGTGTGTTGGTCATGTATGATGTCTTTTTGTTATTTTTGTTTCGTGATGTGTAATTAGGCATGATGTTCGAAACCGGTTCTCCCGGTTGTTCGATAAGAAAAGAACCGTTCGATAAGAAAAGAACCGATTCCATGGACTTGAATCCCTTTTTGAGAACCGGTTCCCGTTATCGAGGCCACTATAGTAAAGAAATAGAGTTGGTTCTTTATTCGAATCCCTGGGATCGAATCCCGTCCCACAAGAAATGCCCTGTGGGACATCACAGGAAATGACGTAGCTCAGTCATTGGACTGAGCTACGTCATTTCCTGTAATGACTGAGCTACATCATTTCCTGTGATGTCACACAAGCAGCAAAAATAATGGACCGGAAAAAACGCCTCAAGGCATGGCTATCCACCTATAGTGATCACAGAGACAGATTGTTTTTGTGTTACTGTATATATTAGTTTTTCTGAAAAATCCTACTTAATATACTTTGGGTAACAAAGTAACATTTAATTTTTTTAGGGGGGTAACAGTCAATATTTATTTATTTTATTTTATTTTTTTCTTATAAAATAAAAGTGAGCTTTTGTTAAACCAAATATTGTGTTTTTTTCCATATAAAACAACTGGATCTGGAGAATCGATAAGGAATCGGTTCGATAAGAGGATTCGATAATGGACTCAAACTCGATAATTTCTTATCAAACATCATCCCTATGTGTTATGTCTATTGTTCAAATGTACGGCAGTGAAAACGAATTTCCCCAACGGGGACCAATACATCTAAATCTAATCTAATATCGGAAAATATCGGTATCGGTTTCAAAAAGTAAAATGTATGACTTTTTAAAACGCCGCTGTACGGAGTGGTACACGGACGTGGGGAGAAGTACAGAGCGCCAATAAACCTTAAAGGCACTGCCTTTGTGTGCCGGCCCAGTAATATCTACGGCTTTTCACACACACAAGTGAATGCAAGCATACTTGGTCAACAGCCATACAGGTCACACTGAGGGTGGCCGTATAAACAACTTTAACACTGTTACAAATATGCGCCACACTGTGAACCCACACCAAACAAGAATGACAAACACATTTCGGGAGAACATCCGCACCGTAACACAACATAAACACAATAGAACAAATACCCAGAACCCCTTGCAGCACTAACTCTTCCGGGACGCTACAATATACCCACGCCCACCTCAACCTCCTCATGGTCTCTCAGGGAGAGCATGTCCCAAATTCCAAGCTGCTGTTTTGAGGCATGTTAAAACAAAATAATGCACTTTGTGACTTCAATAATAAATATGGCAGTGCCATGTTGGCATTTTTTTTCCATAACTTGAGTTGATTTATTTTGGAAAACCTTGTTACATTATTTAATGCATCCAGCGGGGCATCACAACAAAATTAGGCATAATAATGTGTTAATTCCACAACTGTATATATCGGTATCGGTTGATATCGGAATCGGTAATTAAGAGTCGGACAATATCGGGATATCGGATATCTGCAAAAAAGCCATTATCGGACATCTCTAAAAAAGTGTTTATTGTTTATTGTGAGCGAACTGTGGTGCTGAATTTCCCCCAGGGATCAATAAAGTACTTTCTATTGTATTCTATATTGCAACACTAGGAAGCAGTAGAGAATATGGAGGGATTTTTGGTCTAGAACATATTTTGCTTTATTCATTATTGACGTAACATGAGATTAACATGAGATTTCCAGTTCAATTTATCATCAATCATTATACCTAGAAATTTAGGTGACGAATGAGCGACTGGTATTTTAGTGCAAACTATACATAACACTGGAAAATCTAGAAACGGCAAGAGGAGGCAACAGTGGCCATCTTTTTCTTTATTATGTCCAACTAATGACCCCCTGCCGGCAATGTGGGGAGGGGTATTTAGGTGGGTGTGGTTAGCGAGTGCTTTGTTCCATGCAGTACACATTTGTCAAAGTGTTAGTGCTTACTCATCCGGGAAAAATCTGAAATATGAATCAGGTGCATATGTTGTAAGCAACCATGACACCATATGCACACACACACACAAGAACAGGCTGTAGCCCTGAGTGCGCATTTTAACCATGTGTGTAAGGAGCTCTCATGTCCCACTGTGATTCTGCCACATGCACATGAACTTCCCCACTGTGCAACCCCTGTGTTTAACGCACACTCACACACACACAAGTACACCCACTCGGTTTTCTTTAGGTGTTTGTGAACACGCATCCATTCACATACGAGAAATGTATGAAGAAATAGCCGTCGAGAGGTCTAAGACAGTGTAGTGTGTGTGTGTGTGTGTGTGTGCACAGTGACAAAAGGCGTTTAGTTGAACAATAAGGCGTGTGTTTGGGTGTGACTAATGTCTAATGCTTGGACAAAAGAAGTGTGCCTGTTCATTTGTTAGCGGCCTGGTGTTGACTGACAGACCCGTGTGGCCTGTGGCTTTTTTGTTATTTTACGGAAATCTTCACAGTGTGAAGAAATATAAAATTATAAATATTAGAGATGTCCGATAATGGCTTTTTTGCCAATATCTGATATTCCGCTATTGTCCAACTTACCGATACCGATATCAACCGATACCAATATATACAGTCGTGGAAATAACATATTATTACCGTATTTTTCGGACTATAAGTCAGTTTTTTTCATAGTTTGGCCGGGGGTGCGACTTATACATGAAATTATTAACACATTACCGTAAAATATCAAATAATATTATTTAGCTCATTCACGTAAGAGACTAGACGTATAAGATTTCATGGGATTTAGCGATTAGGAGTGACAGATTGTTTGGTAAACGTATAGCATGTTCTATATGTTATAGTTATTTGAATTACTCTTACCATAATATGTTACGTTAACATACCAGGCACGTTCTCAGTTGGTTATTTATGCCTCATATAACGTACACTTATTCAGCCTGTTGTTCACTATTCTTTATTCATTTTAAATTGCCTTTCAAATGTCCATTCTTGGTGTCGGGTTTTATCAAATAAATTGCCCCAAAAAATGCAACTTATACTCCAGTGCGGCTTATATATGTTTTTTTCCTTCGTTATTCTGCATTTTCGGCCGGTGCGACTTATACTCCGAAAAATACGGTATGCCTAATTTTGTTGTGATGCCCCGCTGGATGCATTAAACAATGTAACAAGGTTTTCCAAAATAAATCAACTCAAGTTATGGAAAAAAAAATGCCAACATGGCACTGCCATATTTATTATCGAAGTCACAAAGTGCATTATTTTTTTTAACATGCCTCAAAACAGCAGCTTGGAATTTGGGACATGCTCTCCCTGAGAGAGCATGAGGAGGTTGAGGTGGGGGGTAGCGTGGGTTGTATATTGTAGCGTCCCGGAAGAGTTAGTGCTGCAAGGGGTTCTGGGTATTTGTTCTGTCGTGATATCAACCGATGCCGATATATACAGTCGTGGAATTAACACATTATTATGCCTAATTTTGTTGTGATGCCCCGCTGGATGCATTAAACAATGTAACAAGGTTTTCCAAAATAAATCAACTCAAGTTATGGAAAAAAATGCCAACATGGCACTGCCATATTTATTATTGAGGGTGGTATATATTGTAGCGTCCCGGAAGAGTTAGTGCTGCAAGGGGTTCTGGGTATTTGTCCTGTTGTGTTTATGTGGTGTTACGGTGCGGATGTTCTCCCGAAATGTGTTTGTCATTCTTGTTTGGTGTCGGTTCACAGTGTGGCGCATATTTGTAACAGTTTTAAAGTTGTTTATACGGTCACCCTCAGTGTGACCTGTATGGCTGTTGACCAAGTATGCTTGCATTCACTTGTGTGTGTGTGTGAAAAGCCATAGATATTATGTGATTGGACCGGCACGCAAAGGCAGTCCGTGTACACAGCGGCGTTTTAAAAAGTCATAAATTTTACTTTTTGAAACCGATACCGATCATTTTCGATATTACATTTTAAAGCATTTATCGGCCGATAATATCGGCAGTCCGATATTATCGGACATCTCTAATAAATATCCCTCTACCTTTGGTTGCAAAACTTAAACTTCCTCTTTACTCAATATAAGAGAATAAAACATTTCAATGTGAGCTTTTTTTTTTTTCATTGCTTTAAAATAACGAAAGGAAAAAGCAGATATAGTGAATTTTTAACTAGTATTATTTAAAAAAAAACAAAAAACATTAGTTAAATGATGTTACAATTTGAAATAGTTATGATTATTTCAAATGTACCGTATTTTCCGGACTATAGGGCGCACCGGATTATAAGGCGCACTGCCGATTAATGGTCTATTTTTGATCTTTCTTCATTGTAGAAGTCGCTGTCTTGCGGTTCCACGGATATGCACGTCAAAGTATCCAAGCGTACAGAGTTGACAATAGATTTAATGTTTTTCAACACAACCATCAAATGATACGCTTTCTTCCAGTACTTTCTGGTCTCTCTCCAAACTTCCTCTCTCTCTTGCACAAGACAACAGATGATTAGATTAACACGTACCACCTGTGAAATCTAATCAAATTCCAGCCGGGCCTTCCCGTTCTTGCTAATGAGTGGTTTGCATCTTCTGGTGTAGCCTCTGTACTTCTGTTCATGAAGTCTTCTGCCAACATTAGATTGTGATACTTTCACTCCTGCCGTCTGGAGGTCGTTGCTTATGTCACTAACAGTTGTTCTTTATAGCTCTCACAATGTTTCTGTCATCAACTCCTGATGTTTTCCTTGGTCTACCTGTTCCACGTCTGTTGCTTAGTACACCAGTGGTTTCTTTCTTCTTCAGGACATTCCAAATGGTTGTACTGGCTATGGCCAATGTTTGTGCAATGGCTCTGATTGATTGTCCATCTTCTCTCAGATTCACAGTTGCTTCTTTTTCACCCATTGACAGCTCTCTGGTTTTCATGTTGCTTCCACCTCTAAATGCAGTCTGCACAGGCAAAACCTATCCTACCCAATCTGAAACTGAGCTCAGACATTCAGTGCTATTTATTGTGTGAATAATCAATGCCATTGTGAGACACCTGGGCAACAAAACACACCTGTCAGTCACATGTTCCAATACTTTTGCTCTCCTGAAAAATTAGTAGGTTCAAACAAAAGGTGCTATCTTCTAAGTTGTGTATCAGATTCAGATGTAAATACCTGGAAATGAAAGCTGAAATATTGATCTCTTGTCCCATATTCATCTTTTGATGTAAAACCCAAATGTTTTCAGTCTACAACAAAAATAAACAAATTGGACTCACCGTTCCAATACTTTTGGAGGGCACTGTATAAGTAAGAACTTCACACTACTTTATATTAGAAATGGCAACAGTGGAGGATGAATGTCATGTAATATTGTTATGGACTAAGGCGTCGGCGCGCGCAATTTTTCAGGACTTATACAGATCCCAAATACAGATCATCAGGTACCAGAAGGCAAGAAAAGTTGCTTTTGCTTAATTTTGCGAAACAAAACGCCAGATAATGTCTTACCTTTTACACACACCATAATAATACTTGTATGTTTAATGCGTCGACAATCCATCAAGCGGTGCGGCTTCATAGCTTACCAAAGTCGTACTAAAACATTTTTACATATTTTTGAGTGCCGTGTGTAATGTTCTATATTTTCAATGGAACATATAAAAAGATTGGTGTTGTTTACTTGAGACATATTGCCATCACAGTGCAGCCTACACTTCTCTTATGTTTGACTGCCATCTACTGGTCCCACTTATCATTACACCATGCACCAAATAAAATGGCTTCGAGGTGGGTAAGCTCAACCAAACTTATAGTCCGGAAAATACGGATGGATGGCACTTAATTTCGTTCTTAACTATAATAACAATAAAGGGATTCTTGTCTATTCTATTCTAATGACCAAGCGTAACAGTATTTGGTTCATTTAATAATCTATCAAGAACGAATTGTGTTATGTCAGGCTTCTCGTGTTCATCTTAAAATATGTGTTACTTGTACGATGTTATTGTTGTATTTATAAAATCTTGTCTACCATTTCCAGGCTGTCTCTCTAACCTTCCACCAAATGCCAAGAAGATTTCCAATTCGTACGAGGAGCGCCGGAAACAAGCCACTGCCATTGTGCTTCTGGGGGTCATTGGGGCCGAGTTTGGGGCTGAGATTGAACCACCGAAGGGTGCAGCACGGACTCGAGCCGGAGGGCAGGTCCCTGAAGGCTTTGGACCAACAAGCGGTGGATCTTCAAACTACTCCCTGGCCAGACACACATGTAAGTAAGAGACATCAAAAATGAGTTGCCACGACAGTATTGGTGCCTTTCCACAATCAAATAGAGGTGATGTACGTTACTCTTAACAGTACATGGTCAGCTGGGGTTTCAGACATGCCAATTAACCAGTAAGCTGGTATCTAAATACTGTTAGTTGCTAATTGGTCAGGCAAATTGGTCATTAGTCACAAGAATATAATTTCTTCTTCAAAGTGCAATAAAGACACAAATGCTAATACAAAACCAGTGTAGTTGGCACGTTGTGTAAATCGTAAATAAAAACAGAATACAATGATTTGCAAATCCTTTTCAACTTATATTCAATTGAATAGACTGCACAGACAAGATATTTAACGTTCAAACGTTATTTTTTGCAAATATTAGCTCATTTGGAATTTGATGCCTGCAACATGTTGCAGGCATCAAAAAAAGACTGAGAAAGTTGAGGAATGCTCACCAAACACTTATTTGGAACATCCCACAGGTGAACAGGCTAATTGGGAACAGGTGGGTGCCATGATTGGGTATAAAAGCAGCTTCCATGAAATGCTCAGTCATTCACAAACAAGGATGGGGCGAGGGTCACCACTTTGTGAACAAATGCGTGAGCAAATTCTCGAACAGTTTAAGAACAACATTTCTCAACGAGCTATTGCAAGGAATTTAGGGATTTCACCATCTGCGGTCCGTAATATTATCAAAAGGTTCAGAGAATCTGGAGAAATCACTGCACGTAAGCGATGATATTACAGACCTTCGATCCCTCTGGCGGTACTGCATTGGCGTTGTTGTTGCACTAGTGAGCCACGGATGAGGAGATGCTGCTCCGTTATTGATTGAAGTAAACAGTTTGCTCTATCTTTTGACACACCTTCCACTGCCGAAGGTGAGCCACGTAAATAAGACCGCCCACAAAACGCCGCATCCTGAAGCGACTGTCAGAAAGCGGCTTGAAGATGATCTGTAAAACATAATCCATGCAACATTTTGACCAAAGAACCACCATTACATGTTATGTAGAGCAGTGTTTTTCAACCTTTTTTGAGCCAAGGCACATTTTTTGCGTTGAAAAAATCCAGAGTCACACCACCAGCAGAAATCATTGAAAAACAAAACTCCGTTGACAGTAAAAAGTCGTTGTTGCAATTGTTGGATATGACTTTAAACCATAACCAAGCATGCATGACTATAGCTCTTGTCTCAAAGTAGGTGTACTGTCACCACCTGTCACATCACGCCCTGACTTATTTGGAGTTTTTTTGCTGTTTTCCTGTGTGTAGTGTTTTAGTTCCTGTCTTGCGCTCCTATTTTGGTGGCTTTTTCTCTTTTTTAAAAATATTTTCCTGTAGCAGTTTCATGTCTTTCTTTAAGTGATATTTCCCACATCTACTTTGTTTTAGCAATCAAGAATATTTCAGTTGTTTGTATCCGTCTTTGTGGGGACATTGTTGATTGTTCTGTCATGTTCGGATATACATTGTGGACGCCGTCTTTGCTCCACAGTAAGTCTTTGCTGTTGTCCAGCATTCTGTTTTAGTTTACTTTGTAACCGGTTCACTTTTAGTTTCGATCTGTATAGCCTTCCCTAAGCTTCAATGCCTTTTCTTAGGGGCACTCACCTTTTTTTCTTTTTTTTTTTGGTTAAAGCATTAGACACCTTTTTACCTGCACACTGCCTTCCGCTGTTTCTGACATCTACAAAGCAATTAGCTACCGGCTGCCAACTACTGATATGGAAGAGTATTACACGGTTACTCTGCCGAGCTCTAGACAGCACCAACACTCAACAACAACACATCATTTGCAGATTATAATTACTGGTTTTCAAAAAATATTTCTAACCCAAATAGGTGAAATTACATAATCTCCCACGGCACACCAGACTGTATCTCACGGCACAGTGGTTGAAAAACACTGATGTAGACCACAAGGAAGTGTTTTACATTTAGAAAAAAAAAATAATAATATGACCCCTTTAATGCGCCCTATAATCAATCAATCAATCAATGTTTATTTATATAGCCCGAAATCACAAAAGTCTCAAAGGGCTATAATACGGTGCACCTTTTGTATGAAAATACACCTGAATAGACCTGCTCATCGGCAGTGCGCCTTATAATCCGGTGCGGCCTATTGTCCGGAAAATACGGTACAATACCTGTCATGAAATCTGTATTTCCAGACATTATAACATTAAACGTTACATTTGTGTGCTCAAAGAGCGTGTGAGTAAAGAATGACTGTTCTTCCAAAGTCAGAAATACAGAACTAATATAACAAAACCAATGGTGGATCAAAAGGGAGTTAGATGAATGAGATTGATTATGATCTGCCAGGCTTGACTATTTTTAGAGCTTGGCACTGAACTTTTCCACACATATACACACACACACACACACACGCACACACACACACACACACACACAGATTGATCGAAGCTTGTGCCACACCGTGCCTACAACGCTGGACCTTCACTAAGTCCAGCTGCTCTTCCGTGCCGGTACTTCTGATATCCGATTGGTTGTCCCTGGGTTCCCCTCCGCGTCCCCCCAGTGATAGCGCCTGTCTGCTCGCTGATAGGCTGTGAAGCGTGGTCATTTTAAGTTGGTTCTGTACACAGTGATCAGCTCACCTGACTGTAACTCCAACTTCCCAGCAAAAACAAGTATGGATGCAAATCGTGATGATTTTGAATTCACTGTTTTGTCTGAGAAGCTCTTATGTGGTATTTTAAATTAACAGCTGGCATACACTCTCCTGACTTATTTAGATCAATTTCACATCTTTGAGCCATATAGTTTAATTCCTACTATTACGACATATATTTATCATTTCTATATTCATAGTACCGTATTTTCCGGACCATAGGGCGCACCGGATTACAAGGCGCACTGCCGATGAATGGTTTATTTTCGATCTTTTTTCATATATAAGGCGCACCGGATTATAGGGCACATTAAAGGAGTCATATTATATATATATTTTTTTTTTTCTAATTTTAAAACACTTTCTTGTGGTCTACATAACATGTGATGATGGTTCTTTGGTCAAAATGTTACATAAATTATGTTGAAGATGGTCTGTAAAACATATACGCCGTTTTGTGGGCGTTATTATTTACATGGCTCAAGGATGTGAATGGAAGAAGTGTCAAAAGATGGAGCTAACTGTTTTAATGACGTTCAGAGTTTACTTAAATTTAATAACGGAGCAGCATCTCCTCATCCGGAAACAACAAAAACGCCGGAAATGTGTCCCGTGAAAAAACGTCCGACCGGAACTCTCTAATAACTAAAGTTCCTTGGGTGAATAATGTAAACTCACTACACCGGTATGTTTTAGCGCTTTCATGGCGAGTTTACTGACAGATATAAGTAAGAACTTTACACTAGTGAAGTGAAGTGAAGTGAATTACATTTATATAGCGCTTTTTCTCAAGTGACTCAAAGCGCTTTACATTGTGAAACCCAATATCTAAGTTACATTTAAACCAGTGTGGGTGGCACTGGGAGCAGGTGGGTAAAGTGTCTTGCCCAAGGACACAACGGCAGTGACTAGGATGGCGGAAGCGGGGATCGAACCTGGAACCCTCAAGTTGCTGGCACGGCCGCTCTACCAACCGAGCTATACCGTCCCCACTACTACTTTATATTAGAAATGGCAACAGCGGAGGATGAATGTCCCATAACAAGAAGATAGAGAAAAAGAAGAAGCTTTTCGACTATGGTGTCAGCACGGACTAGAAAGGCGGATGTGAGCAATTTTTTAGGATTTATGCAGATCCCAAATACAGATCAGCAGGTACCAGGAGGTAAGAAAAGTTGCTTTTGCATAAAATTGCGAAACAAAACGCAAGATAATATTTCTTACCTTATACACACACCATAATAATACTCAAATGTTTAATACACCGACAATCCATCAAGCGGTGCGGCTTCATAGCTTACCAAAGTCGTACTAAAACATTTTGATAAGATTTTTGAGCGCTGTGTGTAATGTTCTTTATTTTCAATGGAAGATATAAAATGTTGGTGTTGTTTACTTGAGTCATATTGCAGTCTACACATATGTCTTATGTGTGACTGCCATCTACTGGTCACACTTATCATTACACCATGTACCAAATAAAATTGCTCCGAGGTCGGTAAGCAAAACCAGAATTATTCCGTACATTAGGTTATAAGGTATATATATATGCATATGTATATATATGCATAAGTATATGTGTGTATATATATATATATATATATATATATGTATATGCATATGTACATATCCATATGTACATGTATATACATGTGTATTTATATGTATGTGTGTGTGTATATATATATAAATATATATATATATATATATATATATATATACTACACCAAAAAACGTGTTGACGGTGATGGAGAGACTCAACTTTGTTACACAAGTGAAGTATATCCGTGTTTTCTATGTCATTACAAATGTTTTCCCGTAGTTGACGGTCAGTCGACAAATTCCATCAAATCAATTTTCACTATGAAAATTATTATTGTTATTGCTTCCTTAATTCATTCATTCATTTATATGAAGCTCTTTAACCGAATCATAAATCACTAGTCTCTCCTAAGTTCAGACAACTGTGAAATGTTTGTTTTCTCATTTGTGTTTAGGTGTACTTGAGTTTTAGCCCCCTTCATTCACTCTCTCCTTTATCCTTTTCGCATTCAGTCTGTTTTTCTCTCTCTATCCACCCCATCTCCTACTCCACCTGTCTCCGTCATGAAATTGTAAGATGGATTGTTGTTGTTGGCATACAGCGCTGTGTGTTCGTGATAAATGAGAGCTGTCTACCCAGAGAGAAGGCGGGTACAGTAGTCTATATGGCAGTGTATAGATTTATGTTTTCATATGGCGAGAGCAGAAATGTACAGGAAGGAGGGGGGAAATTGAGCCAAGGATGGAAAGAAGGATGGACAAATGATGACAAAAGAAAGTGGTTGTGGAAAGGATACAGAGGGAAACCGTCCATTCTGTGCTTTCTTTGGACAATTGCATCTACTGTCAATGTCCAAGTAGTGACTGAAAGTGTCTGTCTATTCATAATGAATAATGCCGGAATTAATTCAAACTGTCCTGACAGATTGTCATTTTTTTTTGTTGCTTAAAACCCCCCAAATCTGTTTTGCAAAATACAAGTCTACACTGCCTTAGAACATTTTACCGCAATCATTTGACATCAAGCGTTTACACAGTACAATTTAAGTTTTTAATATGTTGAGAAATGTGTTTAGGGTACACACTTTAGGGCTGCAACTAACAAGTAATTTGATAATCGATTAATCTGTCGATTATTACTTCGATTAATCGATTAATAACCGGATAAAAGAGACAAACTACATTTCTATTCTTTCCAGTATTTTATTGGAAGAAAAAAAACAGCATACTGGCACTATACTTATTTTGATTATTGTTTCTCAGCTGTTTGTAAATGTTGCAGTTTATAAAAAAAATAAAAATAAAAAGTCGATGACTAAATTAATCGCCAACTATTTTTATAATCGATTTTAATCGATGAGTTGTTGCAGCCCTAACACACTTTAAACGATCAATTTTAATCAGATTTATTCATCTACAGTGGTAACTTGTTATTTTTGTTTGTAATATGTTCCAAAACGTCAGACAAACTAAATCATGCGAAAGCCGAAGCATTTTTCCCCAGAAGAAATAATGTACCGTATTTTTCGGACTATAAGGCACACTTAAAATCCATTCATTTTCTCAAAACTCGACAGTGCGCCTTGTAATGTACGGAATAATTTTGGTTGTGCTTACCGACCTCGAAGCTATTTTATTTGGTACCTGGTGAAATGATAAGTGTGACCTGTAGATGGCATCCACACATAAGAGATGCGTGTAGGCTGCAATATGACTCAAGTAAACAACACCAAAATTTCAAATGTTCCATTGAAAATATAGAACATTACACACGGCGCTCAAAAATCTATCAAAATGTTTTAGTACGACTTTGGTAAGCTATGAAGCCGCACGGCTTGATGGATTGTACTGTGCTTCAACATACGAGTATTATTATGGTGTGTGTGTAAGGTAAGACATTATCTGGTGTTTTGTTTCGCAATATTATGCAACAGCAACTTTTCTTACCTTCTGATCTGTATTTGGGATCTGCATAAATCCTGAAAATTTGCGCGTCCGCCTTTGTAGTCCATACCGACGGCTTCTTCTTTTTCTCTATCTTCTTGTTATGGGACATTCATCCTCCCCTGTTGCCATTTCTAATATTAAGTATTGTAAAGTTCGTAGTTATATCTGTCAGTAAACTCGCCATGAAAGCGCTAAAACATACCGGTGTAGTGAGTTTACATTATTCACCCAAGGAACTTTAGTTATTAGAGAGTTCCGGGCGGACGGTTTTTCACGGGACACATTTGTTGCACTAGTTGTTGTTGCACTAGTGAGCCACGGATGAGGAGATACTGCTTCGTTATTGATTGAAGTAAAGTCTGAATGTCATTAAAACAGTTAGCTCCATCTTTTGACACTTCTTCCACTCCCGTCCTTGCACGCTACACCGTTACAACACAGATGACGGGGAAAAGACGCTGCCGAAGGTGAGCCACGTAAATAAGACCGCCCACAAAATGGTGCATCCTGAAGAAAGCGGCTTGAAGATGATCTGTAAAAC
Organism: Entelurus aequoreus; assembly: GCF_033978785.1. Lineage (NCBI taxonomy): Eukaryota > Metazoa > Chordata > Actinopteri > Syngnathiformes > Syngnathidae > Entelurus > Entelurus aequoreus. The sequence continues at coordinate 39,031,718 of NC_084751.1, forward strand.
ATAACATAAGAACCACCATTACTTGTTATGTAGACCACAAGGAAGTGTTTTCCATTTCGAAAAAAATAATAATAATATGACCCCTTTAATGCGCCCTATAATCCGGTGCACCTTTTGTATGAAAATAGACCTGACTAGACCCGCTCATCGGCAGTGCGCCTTATAATCCGGTGTGCCCTATGGTCCGGAAAATAAGGTAAATCAAGTTAATCTGTCGCTTGCACCCAAAATATTTAAACTAAAGCATATTAATAGATAATAATTATAGTTTTATATGCAAAAAGCAGTACAAAATACTAATGCAATTAAATGGATATATCAACATTTACCATTACTTATCTTTATTGAAGACTTTTGTTGCAGAACATGGAAGGAGAGAGCCACTCGGACGCTACTTTTATACTTTTTTTCTTTTTCTTGAATTTGAGTGTTTCTCACATTTTTAATTAACTGTGACTACACAACCCTACAGCATGTGACCCTATGCTTCAACTCACAACTTTCTTTGGCCTTATTTTGCAGCTGTACTAATAATTTTTTTTTTAAAAAAAGCACAGAGACTGCGTCACCATTGTACAGGACGCTTATTGTGGGGTACTCGATTTTCTAGATTGATAAGCGGGAAAACGCACACGTTTGTTAATATAGACCAGACCTGGGCAAATTAAGGCCCGGGGGCCACATGCGACCCGTTAAGCTTTTCAATCTGGCCCGCCAGACATTCCCAAATAATTTTTTTAGATCTTTAAAATGGAAAGTGTAGCTGCCATTATGATGTGCAGCAATGTTTTCAAATGACCGTAAGTCTTGAACTATACAAAGTATTTCAATGGTTGGAATCTGCGCTTTTGCATGATATACTAGTTATTATGGTAATCTAATTAGTTACTATGGTCATCTAATTAGTTACTATGGTAATCTATGTCACAGCAGCTCAGACGAGGCACCAAGCAGTGTGGGCGGGAAGCGTTTCCACAGACGCGGAAGGAGATTTTCACAACAAAGTTCTAAAGCTTAGTGATGTATCAGATATATCAGATTGTAGGTGGGTTTATTTTGTACCCCTCGCGTTCATATTTCACTGTGTGTTGCATTTTTGTTGTGTTTCACTTGATTGTAAAATATGTCGATCGAAAGGGGGTGTGATATTCATATTTTGTCAATGTTCAGTGTTTTATCGTTCATAGAAAAATCTAAAATTCCATTACGTTTTTTAAGGCGGTCTGTCATAACGTTTTTAGCCATTATCAGACATTATTGTGAGGTTTTGTATAAGTGTTCCTAAAAATAGATATACCGGCCCCCAGACACATTTTTTTCTCTAAATGTGGCCCCCGAGTCAAAATAATTGCCCAGGCCTGATATAGACTGTATACAAAAACCGGGGAAAGCTTTTGGCGAATATTCCCATCAAAAACCGAATCAAACAAAAAGTGGGGCGTACAAAAGCTTTGCCACTACATTAAAAATGGAGGTGTATTTCCTAATAACTCTGATATTCAGATACAATTCAGTCCATCAAAACAATTTTGACATTCAACATAGAATGGCTTTGATTTGTAAAATGGTAAATACAATAATTAAGTCAAACCTCCGAAGCTTGAGGTCTAGTCTTGAAGTGCTGGCTGTCCAGAGTCGGGACCCGGGGTGGACCGCTCTCCTGTGCATCGGTTGGGGACATCTCTGCGCTGCTGACCAGTCTCCGCTCGGGATGGTCTCTTGCTGGCCCCACTATGGACTGGACTCTCACTATTATGTTAGATCCACTATGGACTGGACTTTCACAATATTATGCTGGACCCACTCGACGTCCATTGCATCCGGTTTTTACCCTAGAGGGGTGGGGGGGTCACCCACATCTGCGGTCCTCTCCAAGGTTTCTCATAGTCATTCACATTAACATCCCACTGGGTTGTGAGTTTTTCCTTGCCCTGATGTGGGCTCTGAACCGAGGATGTCGTTGTGGCTTGTGCAGCCCTTTGAGACACTTGTGATTTAGGGCTATATAAATAAACATTGATTGATTGATTGATTGATAGTCTACAAACTCCATTTCCATATGAGTTGGGAATTTGTGTTAGATGTAAATATAAACGGAATACAATGATTTGCAAATAATTTTCAACCCATATTCAGTTGAATATGCTACAAAGACAACATATTTGATGTTCAAACTGGTAATTATTATTTTGCAAATAATCAATAACTTTAGAATTTGATGCCAGCAACACGTGACAAAGAAGTTGGGAAAGGTGGCAATAAATACTGATAAAGTTGAGGAATGCTCATCAAACACTTATTTGGAACATCCCACGGGTGTGCAGGCTAATTGGGAACAGGTGGGTGCCATGATTGGGTATAAAAGTAGATTCCATGAAATGCTCAGTCATTCACAAACAAGGATGGGGCGAGGGTCACCACTTTGTCAACAAATGGGTGAGCAAATTGTTGAACAGTTTAGGAAAAACCTTTCTCAACCAGCTGTTGCAAGGAATTTAGGGATTTCCCCATCTACGGTCCGTAATATCATCAAAGGCTTCAGAGAATCTGGAGAAATCACTGCACGTAAGCAGCTAAGCCCGTGACCTAAGATCCCTCAGGCTGTACTGCATCAACAAGCGACATCAGTGTGTAAAGGATATCACCACATGGGCTCAGGAATACTTCAGAAACCCACTGTCAGTAACTACAGTTGGTCGCTACATCTGTAAGTGCAAGTTAAAACTCTCCTATGCAAGGCGAAAACCGTTTATCAACAACACCCAGAAACGCCGTCGGCTTCGCTGGGCCTGAGCTCATCTAAGATGGACTGATGCAAAGTGGAAAAGTGTTCTGTGATCTGACAAGTCCACATTTCAAATTGTTTTTGGAAACTGTGGACGTCGTGTCCACTGGACCAAAGAGAAAAAGAACCATCCGGATTGTTATAGGCGCAAAGTAGAAAAGCCAGCATCTGTGATGGTATGGGGGTGTATTAGTGCCCAAGACATGGGTAACTTACACATCTGTGAAGGCGCCATTAATGCTGTAAGGTACATACAGGTTTTGGAGCAACATATGTTGCCATCCAAGCAACGTTACCATGGACGCCCCTGCTTATTTCAGCAAGACAATGCCAAGCCACGTGTTACATCAACGTGGCTTCATAGTAAAAGAGCGCAGGTACTAAACTGGCCTGCCTGTAGTCCAGACCTGTTTCCCATTGAAAATGTGTGGCGCATTATGAAGCCTAAAATACCACAACGGAGACCCCCGGACTGTTGAACAACTTAAGCTGTACATCAAGCAAGAATGGGAAAGAATTCCACCTGAGAAGCTTCAAAAATGTGTCTCCTCAGTTCCCAAACGTTTACTGAGTGTTGTTAAAAGGAAAGGCCATGTAACACAGTGGTGAACATGCCCTTTCCCAACTACTTTGGCACGTGTTGCAGCCATGAAATTCTAAGTTCATTATTATTTGCAAAAAAAAAATAAAGTTTATGAGTTTGAACATCAAATATGTTGTCTTCGTAGTGCATTCAACTGAATATGGGTTGAAAAGGATTTGCAAATCATTGTATTCCGTTTATATTTACATCTAACACAATTTCCCAACTCATATGGAAACGGGGTTTGTAATATCTTGAGTTTTATTTCAAATCTATTGTGCTGGTGGTGGTTGTCACCTTGTGACTGACCAGGGTCAGGTCCAGTTTACCCACCCCACCAAGTCGGCACAGGATAAGCATTACGGAATGAATAAATGAATGACCGTGGTGGAGCAAATGTGCATCGATTAAGGCCATGTGTTTCTATATGAGATATAGAGTCACTGGCAGTACGACGGCGGAGCGAGTGAAGCTCTACTCAAAAGATATTCATTGTATTAGATTTGTATTAACTCTATAGTTTCTGTTTTTCCGCGTATGCTTATTGTGCCACTCTTTTTCTTCATTCTTTCCCACTCTGTGCAGCCTGGCTGATTGAGCTTTCATCCTTTAACTAAGTCTCTAACATTGATTTACCTTCACTCAAGTTAAAACAGACAAAGAGAGGGTGGCGGGTGGAAGGAAGAAAGACAGTAGAAAGCCTGTTAATGGCGGTGTAGGCAGTTGAATCGGCACGGTAAATTACAATATTCCAATTTGTTACGATTCCACGCTCTTCCTTTTACTCCTCGGTTCCTCCCCTTGTCTGTTTCCTCCCACCAAACTCCTGCTCTAATTACCCTCTCGGTGTTAATGTGACATGTTTACAACTCTAACTCACACTCCATTATGGCCGACTGATGCTTTGTCAATAGATATTGGTTCATTTGAATCTAGAGCCCTACTTTAAATAAAGATGTCCGTGGTGAGAAATGGACCTAGACTACTCTCTACACTTCTTCTTTACTGCTAGAGCTGCAACTGGATTTATATCCTCGCTTGTTAATACTCACCTTAAACCAAAAAAATTATAAAATGTGGCTCTCAGTTTGAAATTCCCCACTCTCTGATCCAAACATGCAAGCGCCCACCCCTCATCAATCACATTATGACCTCTGACTGTTCATCTGTTTCACTGTGAGAAAAGCATGTGCATAAATATTCACATCAGGGATTTGACTTTGACCAGTGATCTATTGCCCCGTGACCTCCATATTGCACTCCTCCCTCTCTGACACAGTCACCCGTTTAGTTTATATACTGGTTATCAGTTTATGTGAAACTAATCGCTCTCTGGAGCTCAGATCGATTTCCTGCCAGAATCAGGAGAACAATTAAGTTAGCGAATGAATGTGCATATTTTATACACAATCTACAATAGCATTCAACTTCCACGTGTTGTAAAAAACGAATCATTACATCGTACTTTCCCTGACAATATGTCAAAATGGTCTTACATGTAGGGTTGTACGGTATACCGGTATTACAAACCCCGTTTCCATATGAGTTGAGAAATGGTGTTAGATGTAAATATAAACGGAATACAATGATTTTTTTTGCAAATAATAATTAACTTAGAATTTCATGGCTGCAACACGTGCCAAAGTAGTTGGGAAAGGGCAAGTTCACCACTGTGTTACATGGCCTTTCCTTTTAACAACACTCAGTAAATGTTTGGGAACTGAGGAGACACATTTTTGAAGGTTCTCAGGTGGAATTCTTTCCCATTCTTGCTTGATGTACAGCTTAAGTTGTTCAACTGTCTCCGTTGTGGTATTTTAGGCTTCATAATGCGCCACACATTTTCAATGGGAGACAGGTCTGGACTACAAGCAGGCCAGTCTAGTACCGCACTCTTTTGCTATGAAGCCACGTTGATGTAACACGTGGCTTGGCATTGTCTTGCTGAAATAAGCAGGGGCGTCCATGGTAACGTTGCTTGGATGGCAACATATGTTGCTCCAAAACCAGTATGTACCTTTCAGCATTAATGGTGCCTTCACAGATGTGTAAGTTACCCATGTCTTGGGCACTAATACACCCCCATACCATCACAGATGCTGTCTTTTCAACTTTGCGCCTATAACAATCCGGATGGTTCTTTTCCTCTTTGGTTCGGAGGACACGACGTCCACAGTTTCCCCAAAAAATTTGAAATGTGGACTCGTTAGACCACAGAACACTTTTCCACTTTGTATCAGTCCATCTTAGATGAGCTCAGGCCCAGCGAAGCCGACGGCGTTTCTGGGTGTTGTTGATCAACTTTTTTCGCCTTGCATAGGAGAGTTTTAACTTGCACTTACAGATGTAGCGACCAACTGTAGTTACTGACAGTGGGTTTCTGAAGTGTTCCTGAGCCCATGTGGTGATATCCTTTACACACTGATGTCGCTTGTTGATGCAGTACAGCCTGAGGGATCGAAGGTCACGGGCTTAGCTGCTTACGTGCAGTGTTTTCTCCAGATTCTCTGAACCCTTTGATGATATTACGGACCATAGATGGTGAAATCCCTAAATTCCTTGCAATAGCTGGTTGAGAAATGTTGTTCTTAAACTGTTCAACAATTTGCTCACGCATTTGTTGACAAAGTGGTGACCCTCGCCCCATTCTTGTTTGTGAATGACTGAGCATTTTATGGAATCTACTTTTATACCCAATCATGGCACCCACCTGTTCCCAAATTGCCTGTTCACCTGTGGGATGTTCCAAATAAGTGTTTGATGAGCATTCCTCAACTTTATCAGTATTTATTGCCACCTTTCCCAACTTCTTTGTCACGTGTTGCTGGCATCAAATTCTAAAGTTATTGATTATTTCCAAAAAAAAAAAAAAGTTTATTAGTTTGAACATCAAATATGTTGTCTTTGTAGCATATTCAACTGAATATGGGTTGAAAATGATTTGCAAATCATTGTATTCCGTTCATATTTACATCTAACACAATTTCCCAACTCATATGGAAACGGGGTTTGTAGTATAGTACCGCAATACTAATGAATCATTTTCGGTACTATACCGCCTCTGAAAAGTACAGGTCCTCCACACCGTCTTCACGTCTTGTCATTTCTGATTCACGAGCAGAGGAGCATGTTCGGCAGCGCACAATCACGGAGTACTTACAAGCAGACACAATGTGTAGACAGAAAAGGGAGAACAGACGCATTTTGGCTTAAAAACTAAAGATAAAGGTGAAGCTATAACACTGAAACACCCTCAGGAAGAAGTGCTTTACGACATGGCTAGCTAACTAGCGGCTGATTGATTGAGACTTTTATTAGTAGATTGCACAGTACAGTACATATTCCGTACAATTGACCACTAAATGGTAACACCCGAATACATTTTTCAACTTGTTTAAGTCGGGGTCCACGTTAATCAATTCATGGTATTCATTTTTTTTTTTTTCATTTCCATTTATTTATTTATTTCAGGCAATGACAAAGACGTACAAGTTGACAAAACATAATAATATAAATTAATATAGTGCATGATTGTCCAGTTTTGCCTGAAAGGGAGTGGGAAGAAGATAATTTATTTAATCCCACCCCCGGTTCTCCATTCAGTGATTATTCACATGAGTTTCACTCTTACTTTGTTCAAAGATTATAATACAGATGTTGTATCATAGTGGCATTACCACAGGTAACAATAATTATTACACTGTAACAATAATTTGTATCAACAATGTAGGAATAATGAATATACCAACAATGGTAATAGACAACATAGTAATAATGGTAATAGACAACATAGCAATAATGGTAATAGACAACATAGCAATAATGGTAATAGACAACATAGCAACAATGGTAATAGACAACATAGCAATAATGGTAAGGAAACATTGAGCACATGTTAACACTTTGAGACAGAGTATAGCAGCAGGTCAAATTAAAGACCCTCATCTCTATATTTGAACCAGACCCCATGTTTGTATAATAGTTTAAATCGATTAATAGTTTGGCATTGCTTGTGATGTAAGTCCAGTTTGTTCCATAGTTTTACTCCGCATACAGACACACAAAAACGTTTACGAGTGGTTTGAGCTCTCGGCAATAAGAAATATCCAAAGCCTCTCAAGTTATGAGCCTGCACTCGTCTTATAAAAAAAAGTTGTAGATTAGGCGGCAATAATTTGTTAAATGCTTTATATAAGATTATTAATGTATTATATTTAACAAGGTCATCAAATTTGAGCAACTTTGATTGCATAAACAGATTATGAGTATGTTCAAAATAACCAACGAATGATCCGCACTGCACTTTTCTGTAATATGATCAGAGGATGAATTGTGTTGTGGTAAGTATTCCCCCATACTTCAACACAGTATGTAAGGTATGGCAGTACCAAGGTGCAGTATAGAGTACGGAGTGCATTTTCATTGAGGTATAGTTTTGCTTTGTTTATAATTGAGAGGCTTTTGGAGATTTTTGTTGTAATGTGTCTGACATGAGGTTTCCATGATAGTTTATTATCAATTATTACTCCCAAAAATGTATTCTCATTTACAATTTCAATTTGAGTACCATCAATACTTATTTTCTGTTCAGACATTATGTTGCGATTTCCAAACATCACTATCTTAGTTTTATTTATATTCAAAGATAATTTATTTGTGTCCATCCATTTTTTTACTATGTTTAGTTCTGTGTTTACTGTATTTATGAGCTCATTATAGTCATCACTACTGTAGAATATATTTGTGTCGTCTGCAAATAGTATAAATTTCAGTATTTTATATGTATTAAACATATATATAATTAAAGTATAAATATATACTATCAGCATAATACAGTCATCACACAAGTTAATCATCAGAGTATATACATTGAATTATTTACATTATTTACAATCCAGGGGGTGGGATGTTGAGCGGGTTGGGGGGGGGGGGGTAGGTTTGGTTGATATCAGCACTTCAGTCATCAACAGTAATATCATCTGAGAAATGGACATTGAAACAGTGTAGGTCTGACTTGGTAGGATATGTACAGCGAGCAGAGAACATAGTGAGCTCAGAAAGCATAAGAACAAGTATATACATTTGATTATTTACATTTGATTATTTACAATCCGGGGAGGTGGGATGTGTTGGGGGGAGAAAGGAGATTCTTCTCCGAAGTAAATGCCGTACATTATTATTGCATTACTTCATAAAACTATAACTGTAGTTGCTTATACCACATTTTATTGTATTATACAACATTCATTATGTAAACATTTTTTTAAAGGTATTAAATCGATTTTATTTAATTTCAATGTACACGTTCATTTGGCATACAAGTGATTAAGCACTGTTGTATTTGCTTGTGCGCATCCTCTGTTTTTAAAACGAACCGCAATGTCGGCATTTGAAAAAACTGTCACTCTGAGACCCAATTTTTTTTAAAAAGCAGGTTTGTCTTTAAAAACATGGTTTGTCTCCAGCTATACACTACCGTTCAAAAGTTTGGGGTCACATTGAAATGTCCTTATTTTTGAAGGAAAAGCACTGTACTTTTCAATGAAGATAACTTTAAAATAGTCTTAACTTGAAAGAAATACACTCTATACATTGCTAATGTGGTAAATGACTATTCTAGCTGCAAATGTCTGGTTTTTGGTGCAATATCTACATAGGTGTATAGAGGTCCATTTCCAGCAACTATCACTCCAGTGTTCTAATGGTACAATGTGTTTGCTCATTGGCTCAGAAGGCTAATTGATGATTAGAAAACCCTTGTGCAATCATGTTCACACATCTGAAAACAGTTTAGCTCGTTACAGAAGCTACAAAACTGACCTTCCTTTGAGCAGATTGAGTTTCTGGAGCATCACATTTGTGGGGTCAATTAAACGCTCAAAATGGCCAGAAAAAGAGAACTTTCATCTAAAACTCGACAGTCTATTCTTGTTCTTTAGAAATGAAGGCTATTCCACAAAATTGTTTGGGTGACCCCAAACTTTTGAACGGTAGTGTATATTTCCCTACTTCAACCCGACAAGGTGTGTGCATGAATTCATGTGTTCAGATGTAAACCAATAAGGAAGGTCCTCTGCCATTTCTGAGAGGTTAATGATGCTCGGAGATGAAGCTGATTAGATTATCTATGTGCATTTCCAGACTGGAGAACGCTTACTGCTACGAGATAAGAAATATTTACAGTAAATGATCTATATTTTATTAAACAATTATTCTTTGAAATGACCATTTAGCAAAAATACAATTGAATGCATCAATCCATAAAGGAAATTAGCTGGACCCAGAGTAATGTTGACATGTTTGCAGGTTAATGTCACAGTTATAGTGCTGGCATTTAAAAGCCACTGGTTTCAGCGAAATACCTGTCTTGGAGCTCAAAATGGAATTATCTCCAGTTAGTCAGAGTTTTACTAACATTACTCCATATTTTCATGTCTAATTTGGCTCGTTTTGTCACTCCGTGATATCTTCGTCATGCAAGTTATGGAGATGGTGAGTTCCACTGGTTCAGATTGACAGACTGACACCTGGGCGGTGGACTGGGGGATGGGGGTTTTGTTATGTGTGTGTTTGGGGGAGGGAGGCCTTATTGCGAGTTGGGAGATATTTTCCGGACCTTTTTAATGGTCAGTCTGTCCCCACAGAGGCTGACTCAAATGTCATGTCAGCTATGAACTGACCTCCATCTCACTCGCTGGCTTCATCCTGAGTGTGTGGGCATGTTGCACGAAGTTTGATTCCTTTCGACCTCACACCTAAATTAAATCCTAAGGAATTTGGCATGTTTTATTTATGAGATGTCATTCCGCAGTCTCGGGCATACAGTTGCGCTCATATGTTTACATTAGAGATGTCCGATGATGGCTTTTTTGCCCATATCCGATATTCCGATATTGTCCAACTCTTGATTACCGATTCCGATATCAACCGATACCGATATATACAGTCGTGGAATTAACACATTAGTATGCCTAATTTTGTTGTGATGCCCCGCTGGATGCATTAAACCAGTGGTCCCCAACCTTTTTGTAACTGCGGACCGGTCAACGCTTGAAAATTTGTCCCACGGGGGGGGGGGGGGGGTGTTTATTAATTATTTATTTATTTTTCATGTGTGCTTATGTGTATCCCTGCAGACTGTATTGATCTATATTGATATATAATGTAGGAACCAGAAATATACTGTATATTATTATTATTATTATATATATATGGTAGCGTCCCGGAAGAGTTAGTGCTGCAAGGGGTTCCGGGTATTTGTTCTGTTGTGTTTATGTTGTGTTACGGTGCGGATGTTCTCCCGAAATGTGTTTGTCATTCTTGTTTGGTGTGGGTTCACAGTGTGGCGCATATTTGTAACAGTGTTAAAGTTGTTTATATGGCCACCCTCAGCGTGACCTGTATGGCTGTTGACCAAGTATGAATTGCATTCACTTGTGTGTGTGAAAAGCCGTAGATATTATGTGACTGGGCCAGCACGCAAAGGCAGTGCCTTTAAGGCACACCCCCTATATTGTTGTCTGGGTGGAAATCGGGAGAAATTCGGGAGAATGGTTACCCCGGGAGATTTTCGGGAGGGGCACTGAAATTCGGGAGTCTCCCGGGAAAATCGGGAGGGTTGACTGGGAGACGCAACTGCTCTGTACTTCTCCCTACGTCCGTGTACCCCTCCGTACAGCGGCGTTTTAAAAAGTGAAGGTATGTCCACCTTGTCATACCCTCAAGTGAAGGTATGTCCAACTTGTAATACCCTCACGTGAAAGTATGTCCACCTTGTCATACCTTCAAATGAAGGTATGTCCACCTTGTCATACCCTCAAGTGAAGGTATGTCCACCTTGTAATACCCTCACGTGAAGGTATGTCCACCTTGTCATACCCTCAAGTGAAGGTATGTCCACCTTGTCATACCCTCAATGAAGGTATGTCCACCATGTCATACCCTCAAGTGAAGGTATGCCCACCTTGTAATACCCTCACATGAAGGTATGTCCACCTTGTCATACCCTCAAGTGAAGGTATGTCCAGCTTGTCATACCCTCAAATGAAGGTATGTCCACCTTGTCATACCCTCAAGTGAAGGTATGTCCACCTTGTAATACCCTCACGTGAAGGTATGTCCACCTTGTCATACCCTCAAGTGAAGGTATGTCCACCTTGTCATACCCTCACGTGAAGGTATGTCCACCTTCTCATACCCTCACGTGAAGGTATGTCCACCTTGTCATACCCTCAAGTGAAGGTATGTATGTCCACCTTGTCATACCCTCACGTGAAGGTATGTCCACCTTGTCATACCCACAAGTGAAGGTATGTCCACCTTGTCATACCCTCAAGTGAAGGTATGTCCAGCTTGTCATACCCTCAAATGAAGGTATGTCCACCTTGTCATACCGTCAAGTGAAGGTATGTCCACCTTGTCATACCCTCAAGTGAAGGTATGTCCACCTTGTAATACCCTCACATGAAGGTATGTCCACCTTGTCATACCCTCAAGTGAAGGTATGTCCAGCTTGTCATACCCTCAAATGAAGGTATGTCCACCTTGTCATACCCTCAAGTGAAGGTATGTCCACCTTGTCATACCCTCAAAGAAGGTATGTCCACCTTGTCATACCCTCAAGTGAAGGTATGTACACCTTGTCATACCCTCAAGTGAAGGTATGTCCAGCTTGTCATACCCTCAAATGAAGGTATGTCCACCTTGTCATACCCTCAAGTGAAGGTATGTCCACCTTGTCATACCCTCAAAGAAGGTATGTCCACCTTGTCATACCCTCAAGTGAAGGTATGTACACCTTGTCATACCCTCAAGTGAAGGTATGTCCAGCTTGTCATACCCTCAAGTGAAGGTATGTCCACCTTGTCATACCCTCAAGTGAAGGTATGTCCACCTTGTCATACCCTCAAGTGAAGGTATGTCCACCTTGTCATACCCTCAAGTGAAGGTATGTCCACCTTGTCATACCCTCAAGTGAAGGTATGTCCACCTTGTAATACCCTCACATGAAGGTATGTCCACCTTGTCATACCCTCAAGTGAAGGTATGTCCAGCTTGTCATACCCTCAAATGAAGGTATGTTCACCCTGTCATACCCTTAAGGGAAGGTATGTTCACCCTGTCATACCCTCACATTTTACTTTTTGAAACCGATACCGATAATTTCCGATATTACATTTTAAAGCATTGATCGGCCGATAATATCGGCAGTCCGATATTATCTGGCATCTCTAATGTAAACCTATTCACTTTCCATTACAGATTGTGTTTGACTGCATCTCGCAGTTTCTCTTTGGTAGGGTAAAATAATTAGTTTGAAACCACTCATTGGGTGCATTAATACACTAAATATTAAGTACTAATGCAAGCTGTGTTTTTTTTGTGGTATTAAGACCTTTCATTTTGACTTATGATGCAATTTAAATTGTCTCTATGTTTTACCATCTCAGGCAAGGCTCTGACCTTCCTGCTGCTGCAGCCGCCGAGCCCGAAGCTGCCGCCCCACAGCACCATCCGCCGCACTGCCATTGATCTGATCGGCCGAGGATTCACTGTGTGGGAGCCGTACATGGACGTGTCGGCGGTGCTCATGGGACTGCTGGAGCTCTGTGCTGATGCTGAAAAGCAGCTGGCCAAGTGAGTCATAACACACTTTAAATATTAATTTATTCATAGTCGGGGTAGGCGGTGTCTTTCGTGATCTATGGAGAGAATGAACTATGATTCAATTGCTATTGTTGAAATACTATTTTTATATTGAAGGATTTTATTTATAATTAGTACGCATTGATAAATGTGACAAGGGGATTTCGGAGACTTAACCAACTCTCCCTTGGTGTAGCTTTTGCCTGAAGACTTATTTTAGACATTTCTGCCAATTCCGATACCAATCATCCATGAGTGAAATCAGCCGATACCAATACATGTATTGACATGTATTAACTGTACATTTTTAAATGTATTAATGGTGAGTGCTATAGACAATTTAACCATATCAACACGAAATTCAAACTATTTCCTTATTTTATTTTATTACCATATTTTCCTGGACCATAGGGCGCACCGGATTATAAGCCGCACTGCCGATGAATGGTGTATTTTCAATCTTTTTTCAAATATAAGGCGTACCATATTATAGGGCGCATTAAATGAGTCATATACACTACCGTTCAAAAGTTTGGGGTCACATTGAAATGTCCTTATTTTTCAATGAAGATAACTTTAAACTAGTCTTAACTTTAAAGAAATACACTCTATACATTGCTAATGTGGTAAATGACTATTCTAGCTGCAAATGTCTGGTTTTTGGTGCAATATCTACATAGGTGTATAGAGGCCCATTTCCAGCAACTATCACTCCAGTGTTCTAATGGTACAATGTGTTTGCTCATTGGCTCAGAAGGCTAATTGATGATTAGAAAACCCTTGTGCAATCATGTTCACACATCTGAAAACAGTTTAGCTCGTTGCAGAAGCTACAAAGCTGACCTTCCTTTGAGCAGATTGAGTTTCTGGAGCATCACATTTGTGGGGTCAATTAAACGCTCAAAATGGCCAGAAAAAGAGAACTTTCATCTGAAACTCGACAGTCTATTCTTGTTCTTAGAAATGAAGGCTATTCCACAAAATTGTTTGGGTGACCCCAAACTTTTGAACGGTAGTGTATATATAGTTTTTCTAAATGTAAAAGACTTCCTTGTGGTCTACATAACATGTAATGGTGGTTCTTTGGTCAAAATGTTGCATAGATTATGTTTTACAGATCATCTTCAAGCCGCTTTCTGGCAGTCGCTTCCGGATGCGCCGTTTTGTGGGCCGTCTTATTTACGTGGCTCACCTTCGGCAGCATCTTCTCCCCATCATCTTTGTTGTAGCGGTGTAGCGTGCAACGACGGGTGTGGAAGAAGTGACAAAAGATAGATCTAACTGTTTTAATGACATTCAGACTTTACTTAAATCAATAACGGAGCAGCATCTCCTCATCCGGAAACGACAACAATGAATGTGTCCCGTAAAAAGCCGTCAGACCTCTAATAACTAAAGTTCCCTGGGTGAATAATGTAAACTCACTACACAGGTATGTTTTAGCGCTTTCATGGCGAGTTTACTGACAGATATAAGTAAGAACTTTACACTACTTTATATTAGAAATGGCAACAGCGGAGGATGAATGTCCCATAACGAGAAGATAGAGAAAAAGAAGAAGCTTATCGACTACAGTGTCGGTACAGACTACAAAGGCGGACGCGTGCGATTTTTCAGGATTTATGCAGATCCCAAATACAGATCAGCAGGTACCAGAATGTAGGAAAAGTTGCTTAAAATATGTCTTACCTTATATACACGCTATAGTAATACTGGTATGTTGAAGGCTCCGACAATCCATCAAGCGGTGCGGCTTCATAGCTTACCAAAGTCGTACTAAAACATTTTGATAGATTTTTGAGCGCCGTGTGTAATGTTCTATATTTTCATTGGAACATATAAAATGTTGCTGTTGAGTCATATTGCCGTCATATTGCAGTCTATACGTGTCTCTTATGTTTGACTGCCATCTACTGGTCACACTTATCATTACACCATGTACCAAATAAAGTTGCTTTGAGGTCGGTAAGCAAAACCAGAATTATTCCGTACATAAGGCGAGTTTTAAGAAAAAACCAGTTTTAAGTGTGCCTTATAAAATACGGTACATACAAGTGTTTGATTAAACCTAAAACATTAGTAAACAATAACTAAACAAAAACAAAAACTACTACCGTATCTTCTACTCATTTAAATCCTTTGGGTTTTTTTTACCCTCAAAGTCCTCCTGGGTCCAGGGAGTTATTCCCTGCGTTTGTAAACATTCACAAAAAAAGATTTAGAAACATTTTTAGAAAATAAAAATATCGACCCAGTCTCTCAGTATTGATCATATTACCATATTTTTCCAGTGCACCGGATTATAAAACGCACTGCTGATGAGCAGGTTTTTTCAGGGCAATTTTCATAGGTCATGAAGTCATATTTATATATATTTTTTTCTACATATAAAACACTTACTTGTGTTTTACATAACATGTAATAGTTAGTGGTTCTTTGGTCAAAATGTTGCATTAATAATTTTTTAAAGATCATCTTCAAGCCGCTTTCTGAACGTTTCTTCAGGATGCCCCGTTTTGTAAGGGGGTCTTTTTTACGTGCCTCCACTTTGACATCATCTTCTCCCCATCATTGTTGTTTTACCGGCAGTTTTTAGTGCTTCCATGGCGAGTTTACTGACAGATATAAGTCAGAACTATACGCTATACATTTGATCATAAATGGCGACAGTGGAGGATGAATGCCCCCCAACAAGAGGATAGAGGAAAGGAAGAAGCTTATTAATTACATCTAGAGATGTCCGATAATGGCTTTTTTGCCGATATCCGATATTCCGATATTGTCCAACTCCTTATTACCGATTCCGATATCAACCGATACCGATATATACAGTCGTGGAATTAACACATTATTGTGCCTAATTCTGTTGTGATGCCCCGCTGGATGCATTAAACAATGTAACAAGGTTTTCCAAAATAAATCAATTCAAGTTATGGAAAAAAATGCCAACATGGCACTGCCATATTTATTATTGAAGTCACAAAGTGCATTATTTTTTTTTAACATGCCTCAAAACAGCAGCTTGGAATTCGGGACATGCTCTCCCTGAGAGAGCTTGAGGAGGTTGAGGTTGGCGGGGTTAAGGTGGGTGGGGGTAGCGGGGGGGTGTATATTGTAGCGTCCCGGAAGAGTTAGTGCTGCAAGGGGTTCTGGGTATTTGTTCTGTTGTGTTTATGTTGTGTTACGGTGCGGATGTTCTCCCGAAATGTGTTTGTCATTCTTGTTTGGTGTGGTTTCACAGTGTGGCGCATATTTGTAACAGTGTTAAAGTTGTTTATACATTCACCCTCAGTGTGACCTGTATGGCTGTTGACCAAGTATGCCTTGTGTGTGTGAAAAGCCGTAGATATTATATGACTAGGCCGGCACGCAAAGGCAGTGCCTTTAAGGTTTATTGGCGCTCTGTACTTCTCCCTACGTCCGTGTACACAGCGGCGTTTTAAAAAGTTATAAATTTTACTTTTTGAAACCGATAATTTTGAAACCGATACCGATAATTTCTGATATTACATTTTAAAGCATTTATCGGCCGATAATTTCGGCAGTCCGATGTTATCGGACATCTCTAATTACCATATATGGATAATCTGCTTAAGTCAATTGAACAGGCGTCATCCTCCAGTCCACACAATATCGCCTATGTGTGACTGCCATCTACTGGTCACACTTTTCATTACACCATGTCCCAAATAAAATTGCTTCGAGGTCGGTTAGCACAGCCAGAGTTAATACATACATTAGGCGCACTGGGTAGTAAGGCGCACTGTCGAATTTTGAGAAAATGAAAGGATTTTAAGTGTGCCTTATAGTCCCAAAAATACAGTACTAATACTACTCTTGGTATCAACACCACCAATTTATGGATTTATTTGCCCTCTTACATGTCGCGACAATACTGACCTACCAACAGTAGCTGTTTGTTTATCTTCTCTATGCCAGAAAATAACCTTTTTTGTACACTGTTGAGGTTTTTCATTGCACAGTAGTGCGTAAATGTGTTCCTGTATAGTATTTCTCCAGCAATGGTCAGGTGGTGACATCAATTATGGTATTTTGAGAGGTAATCATTAAAGTCGGACATCACTGAAGGCCTAGGTGGGAAACGCACGGCCCGCCACTGGAACCTGGTAATATGTATTTGATCATCTGTCTCAAAGTAAGTTTTGACTAGCACAGGCCTGGGCAATTATTTTGACTCGGGGGGCCAAGTTTAGAGAAAAAAAATGTGTCTGGGGGCCGGTATATCTATTTTTATGAAAACTAATACAAAACCTCACAATAAAGTCTTGTTGAATGCTAAAAATGTTATGACAGACCGCCTTAAAAACGGAATGGAATTTTTCTTTCTTTTCTATGAACGATAAAACCCTGAATATTGAGGAACATATGAACGTCACACCCCCCTCTCCATCCACATATTTTAAAATCAAGCCAAATGCAACAAACACAGCGAAATATGAACGTGAAGGGTAAAAAAAAAACTTTTTTGTAAAAATCTCCTTCCACGTCTGTCCCTGACACCCGCATTTCAGGCTCTGGAAACCCTCTGTGGAAACGCTCCCCACCCACACTGCTTGGTGCCTCGTCTGACCTGCTGTGACGTAGATTACCATACTAACTAGTAGGGTTGAGTTTGAGTTTATTTCGAACATGCAAGCATACAACATGATACATCACAATTTCCAGTTTCTCTTCGAAAAGGAGTAGAAAGAAGCAGAGCTTATTTAATCCTACCCCTTTTCTTTACATAACAGTTGCTAAAACTTTTTGTTCACTTCCTGTTCACAATTTATTCACAATAAACTCCATAAGTAATCACAATAAAAAATAAATAAATAAATAATAGTAATAATTGAATAATAATAATTGGTGAAGTAAGTCATATTTCATTCTACGGTATACGGGTATTAGTATAGTACCGCGATACTTATGAATCATATTCGGTACCATACCGCCTCTGAAAAGTACCGGTCCGCCACACCCTAAGATTTTTGCTTAAAATAAAGCCAATAATGCAATTTTTTCTGGTCCCCTTTATTTAGAAAAGTATCGAAAAGTATCGAAATAATATTGCTATCAGGACAATACTAGTCACTAAAATATCATGCAAAAGCGCAGATTCCAAGCATTGAAAGACTCAGTATAGTTGAAGACTTACGGTCATTAGAAAACATGACTGCAGCTACACTTTCCATCTTAAACATCTAAAAATATAATTTGGGAATGTCCCCATGTGGTCCCCGGGCCTTAATTTGCCCAGGTCTGGACTAGCCCAAACTGGAGCGTTGTGTATCGTTCAAGGCATGAATAAAGACCCCACACAGGGGGACCTGTCCCACTATTTGAGATCAATGAATTAATAAAATATAATGATTTTTTGGGGTTTCTGATCAAAATAAATAAACAATAATTAAAAATGTCATTGGACACTGACTGTAGTACTTAGACATCAGAGAGCTGACGCACTAAAATGGCAGCTAGACTTTAATCTGATTGCGGAGCATTACTGTGATGTAACGACGTCTGTGTTGCACTGACACGTCATTTTTTTGTCTGTGTTCATGAGCCTTGGTTAAATGACCACTTCCTAAAAAAGGTATACTGGTACATGCTTTGTATGCTGAAGATTACACATCCTATCACACAGTTTTATGGATTCTAGTTGTCAGAAGTGTTATAGGACAGAGATCAACCATACTTGTACAGTCAGGTTTTTAGAAATAAAATTGTCACTGCAGAAGACTGTAGTCCACAATCCTTATCTAGTGTCTGAGCCTGACATACTGTGTGTATGTCATCAGTTCTGCAGAAATCTCTATAGTCTGCATGAACTGATTATGTTAAGGCCGTAACTTGAGATGCGCCACTCTCGTAAAATGAGTATGGATATGTCTGCTGCCTGTGTGGAGTGGGTGTCTGTTTGTGTATTTGTGTGTGTGTGTGTGTGCATAAAGGAGAAAAAAACACAATTAAATTAGAAGCGGTGACAGCCTCAAAATTAAGACATAAAGCATAGAAAATAATGTATTAATAATAATAATAATAATAATAGATTTTATTTGTAAAAAGCACTTTACATTGAGTAAACAACCTCAAAGTGCTACAGTGTATTAAAAAAATAAAAATAAAAAGATAATAAAAAATAAAAATAAAATAAAAACTAGAACAACCAAATAGCTAGAACTAGTATGCATATATCTAAAAAGAAGGGTTTTTAAGCCTTTTTTAAAAGCATCCACAGTCTGTGGTGCCCTCAGGTGGTCAGGGAGAACGTTCCACAGACTGGGAGCGGCGGAGCAGAAAGCCCGGTTTCCCATTGTTCGTAGCTTTGTCCTCGGAGGTTGGAGGAGGTTAGCCTGTCCGGAGCAGAGGTGTCGAGTGGAGGATTTGGGGGTGAGTAGTTCTTTGAGGTAGAGGTGGGGGCATTTCCATGGAGGCACTGGTTAGACCATTTTCCTTTGTAAATCCCAAAGTTGTGGATGACTCATTAAGTCAAACCATTTAATTGTGTGAATGCACCAAAGTATTCACACATATGGTTTTCTACACCAAAATTAATTTATTTATTATTCAACTTCAACTTCTTCTTCTTCTCCAGATTTTGGCGCATTCTACCTTCCACATTTTTGACCCGATTCAAACCGTTCCAACTTCAAACTGTTCAGCCTATTCGGGAATCGCTGAGTTTCCCTTGACAAATTCCAAAAATTCCCAGTTTTCCCAGAATGCTAGGTTTTCCGGGGCATTTTTCCCATTTAAAATGAATTGGCCATTTTTCAAACTTTCAGCATTTCCACATTTTTTCAACCTATTCAAACCATTCCACCTTCAACACATTCCACCATTCTGGGAAATTAAGCTACCTTTTTTCCAAGTTCAAAAACATTCCAGGATTTTCCAGAATTGCTGGTTTTCCAAAGCCCTATTTCCACCCTTTTTGCTGGCGACTACTCCTTCCACATTTTTCACCCGATTCAAACCGTTCCAACTTCAAACTGTTAAGCCTACTTGGGAATCGCGGGCTTTCCCTTGACGAATTCCAAAAATTCCCTGATTTCCCAGAATTCCAGGTTTTCCGGGGCATTTTTCCCATTCAAAATGAATTGGCCATTTTTCAAACTTTCACCATTTCCACATTTTTCAACCTATTCAAACCATTCCACCTTCAACACATTCCACCGTTCTGGGAATTTAAGCTACCCTTTTTCCAAGTTCAAAAAAATGTCCAGGATTTTCCAGAATTCCTGTTTTTCCAAAGCCCTATTTCCACTCTTTTTGCTGGCGACTATACCTTCCACATTTGTCAACCCAGTTCAACCGTCCCACCGTCAAAACCTTCCTCTTAATCAGGACAAAAAACAAAGTTGTTTTTTGAACTGGAAAAATTCCCAGTTTTCCCAAAATTCCAGGAATTCCATAATTCCATTCCTCAATTCAACATGTTACTACTTCAACATTTCTTGACCGATTTGAAAAATTCCAACACCAACTATTTCAACTCATTCAGGCCATTCCAAGTTTTTTTTACCATTTTCAAAAAAAAATCCCGCTTTTCCCGAAATTCACATTGAAATCAATGGGACATTTTTCAAAGTTCCCCAATTCCCACATTTTTCATCTGATTCAAACTGTTCCAACGTCAAAATGTTCAGCCTGTTTGGGAATTGTGTGCTCTACTTCAACAATTCTAAAAACAATTCCAGGATTTCAGTTCAACTTCAGCATTGGAGCATTCACACGCAATTCCTTCAGGAATTGCCTCAAATAGTTCAACTTCAACTTCTTCTTCTCCAGATTTTGGCGCGCTCTACCTTCCACATTTTTCACCCGATTCAAACCGTTCCAACTTCAAACTGTTCAGTCTATTCGGGAATCGCTGGGTTTCCCTTGACAAATTCCAAAAATTCCCAGTTTTCCCAGCACTCCAGGTTTTCCGAGGCATTTTTCCCATTCAAAATGAATTGGCCATTTTTCAAACTTTCACCATTTCCACATTTTTCAACCGATTCAAACCATTTCACCTTCAACACATTCCACCATTCTGGGAAATTAAGCTACCCTTTTTCCAAGTTCAAAAAAATGTCCAGGATTTTCCAGAATTCCTGTTTTTCCAAAGCCCTATTTCCACTCTTTTTGCTGGCGACTATACCTTCCACATTTGTCAACCCAGTTCAACCGTCCCACCGTCAAAACCTTCCTCTTAATCAGGACAAAAAACAAAGTTGTTTTTTGAACTGGAAAAATTCCCAGTTTTCCCAAAATTCCAGGAATTCCATAATTCCATTCCTCAATTCAACATGTTACTACTTCAACATTTCTTGACCGATTTGAAAAATTCCAACACCAACTATTTCAACTCATTCAGACCATTCCAAGTTTTTTTACCATTTTCAAAAAAAAATCCAGCTTTTCCCGAAATTCACATTGAAATCAATGGGCCATTTTTCAAAGCCCCCCAATTCCCACATTTTTCATCTGATTCAAACTGTTCCAACGTCAAAATGTTCAGCCTGTTTGGGAATTGTGTGCTCTACTTCAACAATTCTAAAAACAATTCCAGGATTTCAGTTCAACTTCAGCATTGGAGCATTCACACGCAATTCCTTCAGGAATTGCCTCATCTCGTTCAACTTCAACTTTTTCTTCTTCTCCAGATTTTGGCGCGTTCTACCTTCCACATTTTTCACCCGATTCAAACCGTTCCAACTTCTGTGTTCAGCCTATTTGGGAATCGCGGGCTTTCCTTTGAAATTCCAAAAATTCCCAGATTTCCAGAATTCCAGTTTTCCGGGGCATTTTTCCCAGTCAAATTTAATTGGCCATTTTTCAAACTTTCACCATTTCCACATTTTTTCAACCTATTCAAACCATTCCACCTTCAACACATTCCACCATTCTGGGAAATTAAGCTACCCCTTTTCCAAGTTCAAAAAAATTCCAGGATTTTCCAGAATTCCTGGTTTTCCAAAGCCCTATTTCCACCCTTTATTCTGGCGACTACTCCTCCCACATTTTTCAACCCACTTAAACCGTTCCACCGTCAAAACATTTCTCTTAATCAGGACAAAAAAACTAAGTTGTTTGTTGAACTGGAAAAATTCCCAGTTTTCCCAAAATTCCAGGAATTCCGTAATTCCATTTTTCAATTCAACATGTTACTACTTCAACATTTCTTGACCGATTTGAAAAATTCCAACACCAACTATTTCAACTCATTCAGACCATTCCAAGTTTTTTACCATTTTCAAAAAAAAATCCCGCTTTTCCCGAAATTCCCAAATTGTTTGGAAATTCCCATTTAAATCAATGGGACATTTTTCAAAGTTCCACAACTCCCACATTTTTCATCTGATTCAAACTGTTCCAACTTCAAAATATTCAGCCTGTTTGAGAATTGTGTGCTCTACTTCAACAATTCTAAAAAAAAAAAAAAAATCCAGGATTTTCCAGAATTCTTGGTTTTCCAAAGCCCTATTTCCACCCTTTTTTGTGGCGACTACTCCTCCCACATTTTTCAACCCACTTCAACCGTTCCACCGTCAAAACCTTCCTCTTAATCCCAAAACGAAGTTGTTTTTTGAACTGGAAAAATTCCCAGTTTTCCCAAAATTCCAGGAATTCCGTTGAACAACAATTCTAAAATTCACCTACTCAGTGGCCTAGTGCAGTGTTTTTCAACCTTTTTTGAGCCAAGGCACATTTTTTTCATTAAAAAAATACGGAGGCACACCACCAGCAGAAAAGGTTAAACAATGAAACTCCACCAAGTTGTCAGGCCTTATTTTGAGTTTGTTGTTGTTTCCTGTGTGTCGTGATTTAGCACCTGTCTTGCGCTGTTATTTTGGTGACCCTTCCTGTTTTGTTGGTGTTCTCCTGTAGCAACTTCATGCCTTCCTTCGAGTGCTATTACCCGCACCTGCTTTGTTTTCACAATCAAGACTATTTAAGTTGTGCGTATGCTATCCTTCTTTGTGGGGACATTGTTGATTGTCATGTCATGTACGGATGTGCTTTGTGGATGCCGTCTTTGCTCCACACGCTGGAAGTTTTTGCTGTCGTCCAGCATTCTGTGTTTGTTGACTTTGTAGCCAGTTCAGTTTTACTTTTGTTTTACATAGCCATTTCTATGCTTCAGTGCCTTTTCCTAGCGGGACTTGCCTTTTGTTATTTTTTGGTTTAAGCGTTACATACCTTTTTACCTGCACGCTGTCTCCCGCTGTGCTCTGTATATTGGGGTCACGACAAACCATCCTCGACACGTTCCGACTTCTACAAAGCAATGAACTACCTGCTGCCACCTACTGGTATGGAGTATTACAAGATTACCCTGCCAAGCTCTACACAGCACAGGCACTAGACAACGGCACATTATTATGATTATTGATTCGCAAAAAATATTTTTGGACCAATTAGGTGAAGTTGCATAATTTCCCACGGCACACCAGACAAGACTGGCCTAGTGGTTAGAGTGTCCGCCCTGAGATCGGTAGGTTGTGAGTTCAAAACCCGGCCGAGTCATACCAAAGACTATAAAAATGGGAGCCATTACCTCCCTGCTTGGCACTCAGCATCAAGGGTTGGAATTGGGGGTTAAATCACCAAAAATTATTCCCGGGCGCGGCACCGCTGCTGCCCACTGCTCCCCTCATCTCCCAGGGGGTGAACAAGGGGATGGTTCAAATGCAGAGGACAAATTTCCCCACACATAGTTTGTGTGTGACAATCATTGGTACTTTAACTTAAAAAAAAATAAATCCAGAATTTCAGTTCAACTTCAGCATTGGAGCATTCACACACAATTCCTTCAGGAATTGCCTCATCTAGTTATGAGATCATATTAGGAATCGTCTTCTACGTTTTCCCTTTTTGTTTGTTCAAAAACCCAAACAGAATAACTGCACAACACTCACAGCACATCATTACTGTTATACATACTTTAGTCTGGAAAAAGCATACCGTTTTTTCTCTTTTTGAAAGATGCTGTTGCCTCAGAGTAGTCACTCACAACATTCTTACAACACGTGTCAAACAGCACTACTTTTAATTATGTTCACTATTCCTGTACTTTAAGCAGAAAAGACAAAAGGCAGAGTTGAATGTACAACAGCCTGAAAGCTTGTATTTCTGTGCAGCTGAACCTCTGTGTGGCTCTTTGTCCCTGTTACACACTAGTCGTCAATACACTCCTTACAGAGCTGGCTGTGTGTGTGTGTGTGTGTGTGTGTGTGTGTGTGTGTGTGTGTGTGTGTGTGTGTGTGTGTGTGTGTGTGTGTGTGTGTGTGTGTGTCTGTTAATCCTTTTTCAATAGGGACAGAATGGAAAAAAGCCCCCAGTGTGGAAGACTCGCACACATTTTATACATTTCAATAGAGATTCGCTGGCCTGCAGCTTTCTGATTTACCTACTGAGCTAGTCTCTTAAAAAAAAAAAAACCATGAAGGTCATGCCATTTTAGCAACACCTGTAACACTTCCAAAACACATCAACTAGAAATAAAAGCCCCCTCAAATACTATAAAATCGCTTGAAGGGTGAAAATGTTACATAATCATAGACACCAATGCTACAGTAGTACGAGCACTTGTATTCATTATTTGTTAATACATTTAAAAAAACAGTTATAAAACTATATGTATTTGATATCATGCAGTGAAAAGTATTATCATTTGGTTTCCATGAATAGTTTTAGCAAATAACCTCAAAAAAAGACACAAAAACTCCACGGCAGACTCTTAATTAAAAAGTTAAAGTACCAATGATTGTCACACACACACTAGGTGTCGCGAAATTATTCTCTGCATTTGACCCATCACCCTTGATCACCCCCTGGGAGGTGGGGGGAGCAGTGAGCAGCAGCGGTGGCCGCGCCCGGGAATCATTTTTAGTGATTTAACCCCCAATTCCAACCCTTGATGCGGAGTGCCAAGCAGGGAGGTAATGGGTACCCTTTTTATAGTCTTTGGTATAAATAATACAATACAATTATAATAATACATACAATACAATTATGGAATCAATTACATCATACACAGTACAGGCCAAAAGTTTGGACACACCTTCTCATTTCAATGTGTTTTCTTTAATTTCATGACTATTTACATTGTAGATTGTCACTGAAGGCGTCAAAACTATGACACCTGTGAAATGAAAACCCTTCTACCTCCTGAAGCTCATCGAGAGAATGCCAAGAGTGGTAATCAGAGCAAAGGGTGGCTATTTTGAAGAAACAAGAATATAAAACATATTTTCAGTTATTTCACCTTTTTTTTGTTAAGTACATAACTCCACATGTGTTCATTCATAGTTTAGATGCCTTCAGTGACAATCTACAATGTAAATAGTCATGAAAATAAAGAATTGAATGAGAAGGTGTGTCCAAACTTTTGGCCTGTACTGTATATCCCATATTTTTAATGCATCTTTTTTTTTTTTTGCTGCCCAGGCCGTTCGAAATTCCAAACTCATGCAACGAAAAGAAAAAATAATATAAAAAAGCTGCATGAAACCTCATAGGGGACCTATGATGATTTAGGTCTACATTTAACTCATTTCCTTGTGTTCTAAATAATATGTATTGGATACTGTGGAAGTCGCTTCCTAGCAGCTCCACTGTAGACACGGCACAAGAGCCAAGCGTGCAGGTTTAACAAAGTTTTAATGTGATTTCTCAAAGTCTTTTTCGGCATGTCGTGACGTTGCCGTCACTCCCAATCCTCTCCCTCTCTCTGCTCCCGACCGCTTACTGTTAAAGACAACAGATGATTAGATTAACACGTACCACTTGTGAAATCTAATCACCTGCCAGCTGTGTCTCGCCGTCAGCAGATGCCCCGCCCCTGCCCGCTGGTGCTCATCTTCAGTACCACGGACAGCGGCGGTGACTTTTCCTCCTACAGGCAGCGCTGACTGCACCTGCCCCCACAGATACGTTTTGTGGTAAATTTGCGTACATTTGGAAACCATTTTTTTGAGTCTGTCTGTGAGATGTTTGTTTCCGGAGGCAGTCTCAAATTGCAAATGAAACAACACCCCACCCTCTCCAAAAGTATCATTTATCTTTTGAAAATGTACACTTTAAATACATTGAAATTGTCACCTCTGTTTTTTTCAAGACACAGTCAAAAGAAATGATCATGAACACGATATAGATTCACCTGGTCACTACATTAGGTACACCTCCACACCTGCCGATCGATTCACAGCTGCATAAAAACCAGCTGTTTAACAGCATTTACACTACCGTTCAAAAGTTTGGGGTCACATTGAAATGTCCTTATTTTTGAAGGAAAAGCACTGTACTTTTCAATGAAGATAACTTTAAACTAGTCTTAACTTTAAAGAAATACACTCTATACATTGCTAATGTGGTAAATGACTATTCTAGCTGCAAATGTCTGGTTTTTGGTGCAATATCTACATAGGTGTATAGAGGCCCATTTCCAGCAACTATCACTCCAGTGTTCTAATGGTACAATGTGTTTGCTCATTGGCTCAGAAGGCTAATTGATGATTAGAAAACCCTTGTGCAATCATGTTCACACATCTGAAAACAGTTTAGCTCGTTGCAGAAGCTACAAAACTGACCTTCCTTTGAGCAGATTGAGTTTCTGGAGCATCACATTTGTGGGGTCAATTAAACGCTCAAAATGGCCAGAAAAAGAGAACTTTCATCTGAAACTCGACAGTCTATTCTTGTTCTTAGAAATGAAGGCTATTCCACAAAATTGTTTGGGTGACCCCAAACTTTTGAACGGTAGTGTATGTCACTACATGTCACACGTCATTGTTATGCTCATGCCACTATAAGATGAAAGTAATGCTTTATCCTAACTTTGTGTGTGTTTCTCAAAGTCTTAAGCACTGGCTGACAGCTTGACTTAAGTACCTCCACATCGCTGTGATATCACAACGTAGCCAGACTGCAAAACCCACAGAACAATGGCATTCAAAACGGCATGCAAGCTCTCTCCAAAATGCATGAACCTTATGATATGACGCATTGGCATTGTTTAACATGTGTATCCAACATTGTAGGAACATCATCATAGGTCCCCTTTAACGTTTTTAACTTGTTAGGTTTCAATAATACAGCATATACAGTACAGGCCAAAAGTTTGGACACACCTTCCCATTCAATGCGTTTTCTTTGTCATGAATATTTACATTGTAGATTGTCACTGAAGGCATCAAAACTATGAATGTACACATGTGGAGTTATGTACTTAACAAAAAAAGGTGAAATAACTGAAAACATGTTTTATATTCTAGTTTCTTCAAAATAGCCACCCTTTGCTCCGATTACTGCTTTGCACACTCTTGGCATTCTCTCGATGAGCTTCAAGAGGTGGTCACCTGAAAGGGTTTTCACTTCACAGGTGTCATAGTTTTGATGCCTTCAGTGACAATCTACAATGTAAATAGTCATGAAAATAAAGAAAACACATTGAAATGAGAAGGTGTGTCCAAACTTTTGGCCTGTATTGTGTATAATGTCATTGATTCCATAATTGTATTTTATTGTTTAGACACAAAATCAACAGACATCAAGGTTGCATCATACCAAAGACTATAAAAATAGGACCCATTACCTCCCTGCTTGGCACTCAGCATCAAGGGTTGGAATTGGGGGTTAAATCACCAAAATGATTCTCGAGCGCGGCCACCGCTCACTGCTCCCCTCAGCCACCCAGGGGGTTGAACAAGGGGATGGGTCAAACGCTGTGAGTAATTTCACCACAGTGGTACTTTAACTTTCACTTTATTTTTCCTTTTTGTCATAGAAATTATTTTTAAATGGTCATATTGCCTAAGTCAGGGGTCGGCAACCCAAAATGTTGAAAGAGCCATATCGGACCAAAAATACAAAAACAAATCTGTCTGGAGCCGCAAAAAATTAAAAGCCATATTACATACAGCCAGTGTGTCATGAGATATAAATTGAATTAAGATGACTTAAAGGAAGCTAAATTACCTCAAATATAGCTACAAATAAGGCATAATGATGCAATATGTACATATAGATAGCCTAAATAGCATGTTAGCATCGATTAGCTTGCAGTCATGCGGTGACCAAATATGTCTGATTAGCACTCCACACAAGTCAATAACATCAACAAAACTCACCTTTGTGCATTAATGCACAACGTTAAAAGTTTGGTGGACAAAATGAGACAGAAAAAGAAGTGGCATAAAACACGTCCTAGAAAGTCGGGGAAAGTTATACATGTAAACAAACTAAGGTGAGTTGAAGGACCGCCAAAATTAGTAGGACAAAACGGCGCTCGCCAAATACTCGAATCAGTGAAGCATGTTTAATATAAACAGTGTGCTTTATAACAATTAGGGAGGTTTGTGTCACGTTTGTCCTCCTACAGTAACCATATTAAAACAAAAAATATATTTTTTCCCCCTCATCTTTTTCCATTTTTCATACATTTTTGAAAAAGCTCCAGAAAGCCACTAGGGTGGCGCTAAAGAGCCGCATGCGGCTCTAGAGCCGCGGGTTGCCGACCCCTGGCCTAGGTGGCTAAATTTTGTGTTTGTCTCATTTGAATGTGTGTATAACGTGCAACAAAAATGTATGTTATATGTCAATAAATAAACACAACAACCAACTAAAATATGATACTACATTGTACTTTTAAGGCCTACTGAAATTAATTTTTTTTATTTAAACGGGAATAGCAGATCCATTCTATGTGTCATACTTGATCATTTTGCGATATTGCCATATTTTTGCTGAAAGGATTTAGTATAGAACAACGTCGATAAAGTTCGCAACTTTTGGTCTCTGATAAAAAAAAACCTTGCCCCTACCGGAAGTAGCGTGACGTTGTCAGTTGTTCACTCCCTCATATTTTCCTATTGTTTTCAACGCAGCTAGAGCGATTCGGACCATTACCCCATTAATTTGAGCGAGGATGAAAGATTCGTGGACGAGGAACGTTAGAGTGACGGACTAGAATGCAGTGAAATACATATTTTTTTTCGCTCTGACCGTAACTTAGGTACAAGCTGGCTCATTGGATTCCACACTCTCTCCTTTTTCTATTGTGGATCACGGATTTGTATTTTAAACCACCTCGGATACTATATCCTCTTGAAAATGAGAGTCGAGAACGCGAAATGGACATTCAGTGCCTTTTATCTCCACGACAATACATCGGCGAAACGCTTTAGCTACGAGCTAACGTGATAGCATCATGCTTTAACTGCATATAGAAACAAAAGAAATAAACCCCTGACTGGAAGGATAGATAGAAAATCACCAATACTATTAAACCGTGGACATGTAAATACACGGTTAATGCTTTCCAGGCTGGCCAAGGTTAACAATGCTGTGCTAACGACGCCATTGAAGCTAACTTAGCAACCGGACCGCACAGAGCTATGCTAAAAACATTAGCTCTCCGCCTACGCCAGCCAGCCCTCATCTGCTCATCAACACCCGTGCTCACCTGCGTTCCAGCGATCGGCGGAAGGACGAAGGACTTCACCCGATGCGTTTGGCGGCCCGGAGACGTAGGAAGTCAAGGTGAGGTCGCCGGCTAGCGCGTCTGCTCTCCAACGAAGTCCTCCTGGTTGTGTTGCTGTAGTCCGCTGCTAATACACCGATCCCACCTACAACTGTCTTCTTTGCAGCCTTCATTGTTAATTAAACAAATTGCAAAAGATGTCCAGAATACTGTGGAATTATGAAATGAAAACAGAGCTTTTTGTATAGGATTGTACGGGGTACCATAACTTCCGTTAAACTGACTACGTCACGCGCATACGTCATCATACCGCGACGTTTCAGCCGGATATTTCCCGGGAAATTTTAAATGTCACTTTATAAGTTAACCCGGCCGTATTGGCATGTGTTGCAATGTTAAGATTTCATCATTGATGTATAAACTATCAGACTGCGTGGTCGGTAGTAGTGGCTTTCAGTAGGCCTTTAAACTGGATTCCAAAGCTGCAGTTTTTTTTAAATTCCTTTCGCTTTGTCTTCATCATCAAACTTCATAATCAGCTGTTAACCAGCCAGGGAAACACATTGGAGGTCGCCCGTTAGCCAGTACGTAACCCATCGAGTTTACCAGTCAGTAAGTCAGACACTTAACCTGTCAAGCCAGTATCTGTGTTGATTTCTGCCACCAATGACTCACACACAATGCGACTGATGTTATTGTCCGCTGCGTCACACACAACAATCAATACGGAGAGGGGGGGGGGGGGGGCTGTCGTTATTGACTGGATAATGTCAGCCTAATAGTGGCTGTGAAAGCAGGCTGCTTGTCACTTTGAACTCGAGTAAATGGTTATTTTTGTATTTGTACTTTTCACCCCAGTATTATTATTTAGACCTAATTACAGGCATGAAATTTGATTAAACAAAATGGAGCTATCAGGCAAATATTGGAGGCGGTGGAAATACTGGCGCTGATTGTGTGCAAAGCATCCACTACATAACTCCTTCCACTGATTGCGTCAAGGAGGAGTGATCATGGTCAGTGACTCCCTGTTGTGGCATTTAATAGTCGTACATACCACCTAGTGTTGTCCCCCATACCAATATTTTGGTACCGGTACCAAAATTATTTTGGTACTTTTCTAAATAAAGGGGACCACAAAAAATGGCATTATTGGCTTAATTTTAACAAAAAATCTTAGTGTACATTAAAGGCCTACTGAAATGATTTTTTTTTATTTAAACGGGAATAGCAGATCCATTCTATGTGTCATACTTGATCATTTCGCGATATTGCCATATTTTTGCTGAAAGGATTTAGTAGAGAAAATCGACGATAAAGTTTGCAACTTTTGCTCGCTGATAAAAAAAAGCTTTGCCCCTACCGGAAGTAGCGTGACGTCACAAGCGGTAGTGCTGCTCACAATTCCCTGTTGTTTACAATGGAGCGAGAGATATTCGGAGCGAGAAAGCGACGATTACCCCATTAATTTGAGCGAGGATGAAAGATTTGTGGATGAGGAACTTTAGAGTGACGGACTAGAATGCAGTTCAAGAGATATCTTTTTTCGCTCTGACCGTGACTTAGGTACAAGCTGGCTCATAGGATTCCACACTTTCTCCTTTTTCTATTGTGGATCACGGATTTGTATTTTAAACCACCTCGGATACTATATCCTCTTGAAAATGAGAGTCGAGAAGGCGAAATGGACATTCACAGTGACTTTTATCTCCACGACAATACATCGACGAAGCTCTTTAGCATGAGCTAACGTGATAGCATCTGTCTCAAATGCAGATAGAAACAAAATAAATAAATCCCTGACTGGAAGGATAGACAGAAGATCAACAATACTACTATCAGGAGACACCGAACCAAACACTGGACATGTAAATACACGGTTAATGCTATGCCGCCTGTCGAAGCCTAGCAATGCTGTTGCTAACGACGCTAACTTAGCAACGGGACCTCGTCAGAGCTATGATAAAAACATTAGCGCTCCACCTACGCCAGCCAGCCCTCATCAACACCCGTGCTCACCTGCGTTCCAGCGATCGACGATGCGGTCGGCGGCCCGGAGACGTAGGAAGTCAAGGTGAGGTCGCCGGCGCTAGCGTCTGCTATCCAACAAAGTCCTCCTTGTTGTGTTGCTACAGCCAGCCGCTAATACACCGATCCCACCTACAACGTTCTTCTTTGCAGCCTCCATTGTTCATTAAACAAATTGCAAAAGATTCACCAACACAGATGTCCAGAATACTGTGGAATTTTGTCGAAGAAAACAGAGCTTTGTGTATTGTGTCCAATATGGTCCAAAGACTTCCGTTGACCTCGCGACGTCACGCGCATACGTCGTCCTCCAAAGGGGTTTTGAACCGGAAGTTCCCCGGGAAATTTAAAATTGCACTTTATAAGTTAACCCGGCCGTATTGGCATGTGTTGCAATATTAAGATTTCATCATTGATATATAAACTATCAGACTGCGTGGTCGGTAGTAGTGGCTTTCCGTAGGCCTTTAAACATATGTTTCTTTTTGCTATTTTGTCCTTAAATAAAATAGTGAACATACAAGACAACTTGTCTTTTAGTAGTAAGTAAGCAAACAAAGGCTCCTAATTTAGCTGCACACTGTAAAAAAAAAAAAAAAGGTTGAGAAAACGCACATTTTCAAGACAACATGATGCAACAAGATTTTTGCGTTTTCTCAACTTTTGACTACTATTGTTGACTTAACTAAGAGTTACAAGTTGAGATAAGAGTTATGTCAACTCAGATCTTCTTGTCAGTAATGTCACATATGATCACAAGTAGAGATGTCCGATAATATCGGCAGGCCGATATTATCGGCCGATAAATGCGTAAAAATGTAATATCGGAAATTATCGGTATTGTTTTTTTTTTATTATCTGTATCGTTTTTTTATTTTTTTTTTTAATTTTTTATTAAATCAACATAAAAAACACAAGATACACTTACAATTAGTGCACCAACCCAAAAAACCTTCCTCCCCCATTTACACTCATTCACACAAAAGGGTTGTTTCTTTCTGTTATTAATATTCTGGTTCCTACATTATATATCAATATATATCAATACAGTCTGCAAGGGATACAGTCCGTAAGCACACATGATTGTGCGTGCTGCTGGTCCACTAATAGTACTAACATTTAACAGTTAATTTTACTCATTTTCATTAATTACTAGTTTCTATGTAACTGTTTTTATATTGTTTTACTTTCTTTTTTATTCAAGAAAATGTTTTTAATTTATTTATCTTATTTTATTTATTTTTTTTAAAAAGTACCTTATCTTCACCAT
Organism: Entelurus aequoreus; assembly: GCF_033978785.1. Classification (NCBI taxonomy): domain Eukaryota; kingdom Metazoa; phylum Chordata; class Actinopteri; order Syngnathiformes; family Syngnathidae; genus Entelurus; species Entelurus aequoreus. The sequence continues at coordinate 39,064,503 of NC_084751.1, forward strand.
ACCTGGTTGTCCAAATTAGGCAAAATAATGTGTTAATTTCACGACTGCATATATCGGTTGATATCGGTATCGGTAATTAAAGAGTTGGACAATATCGGAATATCGGATATCGGCAAAAAGCCATTATCGGACATCCCTAATCACAAGTTAATATTCCATATGATTTGTGGCTTTATTCTTTTGTAAAACGGACCAAACTCGCCACAAAATTAACTACAAGATAGATTTTTCAAAAAAGATTTGAAAGATTGAAAGATCCGAGTTGACATAACTCTTATCTCAACTTGTAAATCTTAGTTAAGTCAACAATAGTAGTCAAAAGTTGAGAAAACGCAACAATCTTGTTGCATCATGTTGCCTTGAAAATTTGCGTTTTCTCAACTTTTTTTTTTTTTTTTTTTACAGTGCAGTAACATATTGTGTCATTTCTCATTCTATTATTTTGTCAAAATTATTAAGGACAAGTGGTAGAAAATGAATTATTAATCTACTTGTTCATTTACTGTTAATATCTGCTTACTTTCTCTTTCAACATGTTCTATCTACACTTCTGTTAAAATGTAATAATCACTTATTCTTCTGTTGTTTGGGTACTTTACATTAGTTTTGGATGATACCGCATATTTGGGTATAAATCCGATACCAAGTCGTTACAGTATCATACATTGGTCATATTCAAAGTCCTCATGTGTCCAGGGACGTATTTCCTGAGTTCATAAACATAATATACATTAAAAAAAAACAAAAGATTATGTTGTGATGCAAAAAAATATTGACGTAGTCATAGTAGTATTGACTAGTTACGCTCCTGTACTCGGTACAAGTCCGAGTCCATGGTTCTCGCCCGGAAAAGGGTGGAGTGCCATCTCCGGGTTGGGGAGGAGACCCTGCCCCTAGTGGAGGAGTTCAAGTACCTCTGAGTCTTGTTCACGAGTGAGGGAAGAGTGGATCGTGAGATCGACAGGCGGATCGGTGCGGCGTCTTCAGTAATGCGGACGCTGTATCGACCTGTTGTGGTGAAGAAGGAGCTCTCAATTTACCGGTCGATCCACGTTCCCATCCTCACCTATGGTCATTAGATTTGGGTTATGACAGAAAGGACAAGATCACGGGTACAAGCGGCCGAAATGAGTTTCCTCCTCCGGGTGGCGGGGCTCTCCCTTAGAGATAGGGTGAGAAGCTCTGCCATCCGGGAGGAGCTCAAAGTAAAGCCGCTGCTCCTCCACATGGAGAAGAGCCAGATGAGGTGGTTCAGGCATCTGGTCAGGATGCCCACTGAACGCCTCCCTAGGGAGGTTTTTAGGGCACGTCCGACCGGTAGGAGGCCACGGGGAAGACCCAGGACACGTTGGGAAGACTATGTTTCCCGGCTGGCCTGGGAACGCCTCGGGATCTCCGGGGAGGAGCTGGACGAAGTGGCTGGGGAGAGGGAAGTCTGGGCTTCCCTGCTTAGGCTGCTGCCCCCGTGACCCGACCTCGGATAAGCGGAAGAAGATGGATGGGTTTATAAACTCAGGAAATATGTCCCTGGACACATGAGGACTTTGAATGTGACCAATGTATGATCCTGTAACTACTTGGTATCGGATTGATACCCAAATATGTGGCATCATCAAAAACTAATGTAAAGTATTGAACAACAGAAGAATAAGTGATTATTACATTTTAACAGAAGTGTAGATAGAACATGTTGAAACAGAACATAACCAGATATTAACAATAAATGAACAAGTAAATTAATAATTCATTTTCTACCACTTGTCCTTAATAATGTTGACAAAATAATAGAATGGTAAATGACACAATATGTTACTGCATACATCAGTAACTAAATTAGAAGCCTTTGTTTGCTTACTTACTACTAAAAGACAAGTTGTCTAGTATGGTCACTATTTTATTTAGGGACAAACTTGCAATAAGAAACATACACTACCGTTCAAAAGTTTGGGGTCACATTGAAATGTCCTTATTTTTGAAGGAAAAGCACTGTACTTTTCAATGAAGATAACTTTAAACTAGTCTTAACTTTAAAGAAATACACTCTATACATTGCTAATGTGGTAAATGACTATTCTAGCTGCAAATGTCTGGTTTTTGGTGCAATATCTACATAGGTGTATAGAGGCCCATTTCCAGCAACTATCACTCCAGTGTTCTAATGGTACAATGTGTTTGCTCATTGGCTCAGAAGGCTAATTGATGATTAGAAAACCCTTGTGCAATCATGTTCACACATCTGAAAACAGTTTAGCTCGTTACAGAAGCTACAAAACTGACCTTCCTTTGAGCAGATTGAGTTTCTGGAGCATCACATTTGTGGGGTCAATTAAACGCTCAAAATGGCCAGAAAAAGAGAACTTTCATCTGAAACTCGACAGTCTATTCTTGTTCTTAGAAATGAAGGCTATTCCACAAAATTGTTTTGGTGACCCCAAACTTTTGAACGGTAGTGTATGTTTAATGTACCGTAAACATTTTTTGTTAAAATAAAGCCAATAATGAAATTTGTTGTGGTCCCCTTTATTTAGAAAAGTATCGAAATACTTTTGGTACCAGTACCAAAATATTGGTATCTGGACAACACTAATACACACACACACCCGAGCACCCACACTGCAAAAAGTCAGTGTTCGAAAACAAGAAGAAAAAAATACAAAAATTAGGGGTATTTTATTTGAACTAAGCAAAATTATCTGCCAATAGAACAAGAAAATTTGGCTTGTCAAGACTTTCCAAAACAAGTAAAATTAGCTAACCTCAATGAACCCAAAAATATCTTAAAATAAGTATATTCTCACTAATAACAACTGTACTACTATATGAGTATGTATTTTCTATTGTTTCATTGGAAATAAAACAGCAAAGTCCATTTGGCTGTCATCTGTTTTAATTATGAGACACAATTGTGTCAAAGTCATGATTTTTTTTTTCATGCTTGAAGTAAGAAATTATTACTTTAAAAAAGTAGTTTTATACTTGTGAGTGTTGATGACACAGCTTTGCAACAGTCGATATTCTAGTTTCAAGCATGTTTTACTCAATATAGGTCATCAAATCTCAGCAACAAGCTGTAATATCTTACTGAGATCATTTAGGACCAAAACAAGTAAAACAATCCAATCAATCCACTTTATTTATATAGCACATTTAAACAACACAAATGTTTCCAAAGTGCTGCACAACACTATTAAAAACAGTATTAAAAACAATATTAAAAACAATAATCAAATATTATCCTTAGCTCCACCATTGACTGAATAAAAACAAAAAATAAATAAATATAGAACCAATATAAAAATACATATGAATAAAAACAATTTTAAAGGGAAAAACCAATTAAAACAGTAAATAGAAATAAAAGTGTATAAAAAATAAAAATAAAAAAACACTCTAACATAAAATCTGCTTAGTGAGAAGAATTATCTTATCAGACAGAAAATAAGCAAATATCACCCTTATTTGAGATATTTAATCTTACTTAGATTTCAGTTTTTGCAGTGCACGCGCAGAAATGTAGATGGGCGCCTATGTGTGTGGGTGTGTGTGTGTGCGTGTGTGTGTGAGCGAGAGATATTGAGTGAGTGATCTCGAGTGACTTTAATGATAATCCAGATCATTTCATTACATGTACTTAATGTTGGTCATTAACCTCATTGCTTCTCAGTGCAATTAGCTCCCTTCACCGCTGCCTTTATATCAACATCGTGACTGTTTTCAATTACAGCCGCCGCCATAAATGAAATGAAACATTTCAGCGTTGCTGATTTATTGCTAATATATTACCCATGTTAATAATAGGATCCGTGGCCGCCATCTGTAATGGCAGGAGATGAATCGTGCGCCTCGGCTGTCTGTCCGCCCATCACGCCCTCTTCTTTCTCTCCTCCCAACTCATTTGTTAACAAGGTGGCCTTGCTCGCCCCCCCTCACACACACACTTAGCGAAAGGGTGGGGCCAGCTGTTCGGGTGTGCGCGTGTGTTGTGTGTGTCTAATTCCTGTTGCATTGTGGGAGTCCATTATGCTGTTGTCTGGTGAATGGCTCCCATTGACTTAGCCTTGACATTATAAGCTGCCCACTAATCTCCTCACTTCATATATTTGTAAGTCTCTCTCACTCCCTCACACCTTTTCTTACTCTCCCATTCGCTCTTTCTCTGGTTTGCTCTTAAGACTACACACATGCAGTCATGCTGCATGTCACCAAAAGATGCAATGTTTATTGAACCGGCTTCTAATACAGTGGTTCTTAACCTTGTTGGAGGTACCGAACCCCACCAGTTTCACATGCGCATTCACCGAACTCTTCTTTAGGTGTACAGCTCTGGTAATGGGTACATTCGCACCCACCTGCACAAATGTACTTCAAAATGTAACAATCAAAATAAATATGACTTTTTATCTGGTTTACTTGGGCATGCATATATAATATGCATTAGTTTGACCATTTAAAATCAACGATAATAAAAAGAAGATGCTTGGAAATAGCATAAAAATGCCCCAAAAACTTGGAAAAACGCGATTCATAGCGTTACTTTTTGGTGTAACCATCATGAGCGTTCTGTTCAGGTATATTTATTTTATATTTTGATAAATCATCATAAATAGGTTGATCAATCTTTAAAGGCCTACTGAAATGGGGTTTTTTTTTATTTAAACGGGGATAGCAGTTCCATTCTATGTGTCATACTTGATCATTTCGTGATATTGCCATATTTTTGCTGAAAGGATTTAGTAGAGAACATCGACGATAAAGTTCGCAACTTTTGGTCGCTGATAAAAAAAAAAGCCTTGCCTGTACCGGAAGTAGCGTGACGTCACAGGTTGAAGGGCTCCTCACATTCTCCCATTGTTTACACCAGCAGCGAGAGCGATTCGGACCGAGAAAGCGACGATTACCCCATTAATTTGAGCCAGGATGAAAGATTTGTGGATGAGGAACGTGAGAGTGAAGGACTAGAGTGCAGCGCAGGACACATCTTTTTTCGCTCTGACCGTAACTTAGGTACAAGCTGGCTCATTAGATTAGACACTCTCTCCTTTTTCTATTGTGGATCACAGATTTGTATTTTAAACCACCTCGGATACTACATCCTCTTGAAAATGAGAGTCGGGAACGCAAAATGGACATTCACAGTGACTTTTATCTCCACGACAATACATCGGCGAAGCACTTTAGCTACGGAGCTAACGTGATAGCATCGGGCTTAACTGCAGATAGAAACAAAAGAAATAAACCCCTGACTGGAAGGATAGACAGAAAATCAACAATACTATTAAACCATGGACCTGTAACTACACGGTTAATGCTTTCCAGCCTGGCGAAGCTTAACAATGCTGTTGCTAACGACGCCATTGAAGCTAACTTAGCAACGGGACCTCACAGAGCTATGCTAAAAAAATTAGCTATCCACCTACGCCAGCCAGCCCTCATCTACTCATCAACACCCGTGCTCACCTGCGTTCCAGCGATCGACGGAGCGACGAAGGACTTCACCCGATCATAGATGCGGTCGGCGGCTAGCGTCGGATAGCGCGTCTGCTATCCAAGTCAAAGTCCTCCTGGTTGTGTTGCTGCAGCCAGCCGCTAATACACCGATCCCACCTACAGCTTTCTTCTTTGTAGTCTCAATTGTTCATTAAACAAATTGCAAAAGATTGACCAACACAGATGTCCAGAATACTGTGGAATTTTGCGATGAAAACCGAGCTTTTTGTATTGCATACAATGTGTCCGAATACTTCCGTTTCAACGATTGACGTCACGCGCATACGTCATCATACATAGACGTTTTCAACCAGAAGTTTAGCGGGGAAATTTAAAATTGCACTTTATAAGTTAACCCGGCCGTATTGGCATGTGTTGCAATGTTAAGATTTCATCATTGATGTATAAACTATCAGACTGCGTGGTCGGTAGTAGTGGCTTTCAGTAGGCCTTTAAGCTGTGTATATTTGACATCTTTTGACATCTTATTTAGAATTGTAGTTGAAACTTTTACAACCTTGTGTTGCGCTCATGATGGCGTAACCAAACTAGATTATTTTGAATATTTATTCCCTTTTTTACATTTTGTACATTTAAATATACTGTGTTTTATGCTTTTTTGTTTTTGGAACATGTACTATACATATAATACAATAAAGTCCCATATAAAATTATGTTTCTAGCAATACTTTAATTTTGCCTTTGAAAGTAACACTCCAATGTCCATTAGTGGAGCTGTATACTTAGTGAAAAATAAAATGTTTTTTTTTTTCAAATTCAAGAAAAAGTTGCCGTATTTTTCAGAGTATAAGTTGCACCGGAGTATAAGTCGCACCTGCCGAAAATGCATAATAAAGAAGGAAAAAAACATATATAAGTCGCACTGGAGTATAAGTCACATTTTTTGGGGTAATTTATTTGATAAAACCCAACACCAAGAATAGACATTTGAAAGGCAATTTAAAATAAATAAAGAATAGTGAACAACAGGCTGAATAAGTGTACGTTATATGAGGCATAAATAACCAACTGAGAACGTGCCTGGTATGTTAACGTAACATATTATGGTAAGAGTCATTCAAATAACTATAACGTATAGAACATGCTATACGTTTACCAAACAATCTGTCACTCGATGAAATCTTATACGTCTAGTCTCTTACGTGAATGAGCTAAATAATATTATTTGATATTTTACGGTAATGTGTTAATAATTTCACACATAAGTTGCTCCTGAGTATAAGTCGCACCCCCGGCCAAACTATGAAAAAAACTGCGACTTATAGTCCGAAAAATACCTTGTTCAAAGAACAAAACCAACACAGTGCATGAACTCACAACAAATTACACACCTTACACACATTACCATGTATTGATTAACGTGGACCCCGACTTAAACAAGTTGAAAAACGTATTCGGGTGTTACCATTTAGTGTTCAATTGTACGGAATATGTACTGTATTGTGCAAACTGTACTGTTTCATATAATGTATTCTCTTCCTTAGCAATCTACTAGTAAAAGTTTCAATCAATCAATCAAACAACCTGCAAATCAGATGGAAAATTAGAGGGAACATTGTTTGGTAGTATCCGTAATACGCCGATAGGGAGAAGTTTTTATTTACACGATAAGTCGGATGTGTCTCCACCGAACCCCTGAGGCCGACTCACCGAACCCAGGTTAAGAACCACTGTTCTAATATCATTACGCAGTTAGTGGTTTATTGTGCAGTTTGGAGCCCAATTCTATTGCAAAACTCCTACTAACAGCATTAACTCCCTAGAGCAGGGGTTGGCAACCAAAAACGTTAAAAGGACCAAAAAACTAATCCGTCTGGAGCCCCAAAAAATGAAAAGCAGTATATACAGTCGTGGTCAAAAGTTTACATACACTTGTAAAGAACATAATAACCTCTGACCACAGAACTTTCCTCCAGAAGGTCTTATCTTTGTCCATGTCATGTCAGATGAAACAAAAAATTTATTTGTTTGGCCACAATACCTAGCAATAAGGGACAAGCAGTAGAAAATGGGTGCATGGATGGATGTTTGGAGGAGAAAATGTGAGGCATTTATTCCCAGGAACACCATACCTATCGTCAAGCATGGTGGTGGTTAGGGATGTCCGATAATATCGGACTGCCGATATTATTGGCCGATAAATGCTTTAAAATGTAATATCGGAAATTATCGGTATCGGTTTCAAAATTATCGGTATCGGTTTCAAAAAGTAAAATTCATGACTTTTTAAAACGCCTCTGTAGGGAGAAGTACAGAGCGCCAATAAACCTTAAAGGCACTGCCTTTGCGTGCCGGCCCAGTCACATAATATCTACGGCTTTTCACACACACATGTGAATGCAAGGCATACTTGGTCAACAGCCATACAGGTCACACTGAGGGTGGCCGCATAAACAACTTTAACACTGTTACAAATATGCGCCACACTGTGAACCCACACCAAACAAGAATGACAAACACATTTCGGGAGAACATCCGCACCGTAACACAACATAAACACAACAGAACAAATACCCAGAACCCCTTGCAGCACTAACTCTTCCGGGACGCTACAATATACCCCGCCCACCTCAACCTCCTCATGCTCTCTCAGGGAGAGCATGTCCCAAATTCCAAGCTGCTGTTTTGAGGCATGTTAAAACAAAATAATGCACTTTGTGACTTCAATAATAAATATGGCAGTGCCATGTTGGCATTTTTTTCCCATAACTTGAGTTGATTTATTTTGGAAAACCTTGTTACATTGTTTAATGCATCCAGCGGGGCATCACAACAAAATTAGGCATAATAATGTGTTAATTCCACGACTGTATATATCTTTTTATTGTCGTTCAAATTTCAACTTTGC
>NC_084751.1:39080358-39125916 GCF_033978785.1 Entelurus aequoreus
CCGATTATTAATCGATTAATCGAAGTAATAATCGACAGATTAATCAATTATCAAATTAATCGTTAGTTGCAGCCCTGATATATATATATATATATATAAGTGTGTGTGTGTAGGTATGTATATGTGCATGTGTATGTATGCAAGAGTGTATGTGTGTTTGTGTGTACGTATATACACACATACTGTACATGTACAAGCACATATGCATACATACACTCATGCATGTATTCACGTTTCATCAAACATATATTAACGTTGTTCTCCTATGGGAAACTGGGTAAAACACAGCACACTGACAAAGCTTAACCTATTGAAACTATAACAATCTACAAGGTGAATACAGTTCGCTTCTATTTCTTCCCCTCCATTTATCTGCTTTATTTTGTAATGAAATTGTCATTACAGATATGTTTTGTTGCATTTGAGACAATTGTATTGTTGATAATAGAGGTAATTATTAGAGATGTCCGATAATATCGGTCTGCCGATATTATCGGCCGATAAATGCTTTAAAATGTAATATCAGAAATTATCGGTATCGGTTTCAAAATTATCGGTATCGATTTCAAAAAGTAAAATTTATGACTTTTGAAAACGCCGCTGTGGCGGACGTAGGGAGAAGTACAGAGCACCAATAAACCTTAAAGGCACTGCCTTTGCGTGCCGGCCCAATCACATATTTACTGCTTTTCACACACACAAGTGAATGCAAAACATACTTGGTCAACAGCCATACAGGTCACACTAAGGGTGTCCGTATAAACAACTTTAACACTGTTACAAATATGCGCCACACTGTGAACCCACACCAAACAAGAATGACAAACACATTTCGGGAGAACATCCGCACCGTAACACAACATAAACACAACAGAACAAATACCCAGAACCCCTTGCAGCACTAACTCTTCCGGGACGCTACAATATACACCTCCCCCTGCCCCCTCTCAACCCCGCCCACCTCAACCTCCTCATCCTCTCTCAGGGAGAGCATGTCCCAAATTCCAAGCTGCCGTTTTGAGGCATGTTAAAAAAAAAATAATGCACTTTGTGATTTCAATAATAAATATGGCAGTGCCATGTTGGCATTTTTTTACATTTATTTTGGAAAGCCTTGTTACATTGTTTAATGCATCCAGCGGGGCATCACAACAAAATTAGGCATACAAATGTGTTAATTCCACGACTGTATATATCGGTATCGGTTGATATCGGAATCGGTAATTAAGAGTTGGACAATATCGGATATCGGCAAAAAAGCCATTATCAGACATCTGTAGTAATTATTATTATTTATTATCAATAGTGGTATTTCTTTGGTATTTTTATTGCTCCATTTGTAGGGCAATAATGTCCATTGTCATTTCTGTGTTATTAATATTTACTTCACTAACTGCTTCTCTGTTATCGCTTTTCATATCATTTTTGTACATATTGTATTTGCTGATGTTGTTGTTGTTGTTGTCTCTCTGTTTTATCACCCTGTTGTCCCCGCAATTTGCCTCTGTCTTCCTTTTTTTTTCTTTTTTCTATCCCCTCTTGATCCGGTCCGGCTGCGCCAAAAAAAGTCAAATACAAATAAGGCAACAAGAGAAGTATCCAAAACTTCTCTTTTGACAAGTAAATCCGTACAACAGATATGGGCATCTACATCTACAAAAACCAGCAAACTTTTAGTTACTATGTCAAAAGTTTAAATTGATTAATTTCTAGTTCTTACTTTGATAGAGTAAACAGTCTGGGGTAAGCACAACATTCTACAAAATATGTTCAAGAAAATACTCTTTTAAGGGAATAGACAATTTTTATTTTTTTTAATGCAGAAACAGATGTTGATGAGGAGAACGATCAGTGAGCTTTTTTTTTGTGTGCAATTATTAGCCACAGTTGTATTTGTTAAAGAAGCAGCTGGACACAAAAATGCACACATACATGAAGCTGACAAAGGCCTGGTCACAGAGGCTGATCAAAGCTGTGGCAGATGGCTGTGCAGTGGCTAGCCTGCTATGGTTGGACACACGCACGCATACACACACACACACACACACACATATTCACACACACACGCGCACACACACAGGCACGCATGCGCTATGTCCCTAGGCGTCAGGTGTATTGAAGTACGAAGTGCTGTAAATGGTTTCAGTGTGGTTGACTGCTCTCTGATAGGCTGATTTTATTTATTAAAGGCCTACTGAAAGCCACTACTACCGACCACGCAGTCTGATAGTTTATATATCAATGATGAAATCTTAACATTATAACACATGCCAATACGGCCGGGTTAACTTACAAAGTGACATTTTAAATTTGCAGCTAAACTTCCGCTTCGAAACGCCTCTGAGGATGACGTATGCGCGTGACGTAGCCCGGGGAACACGGTTATGCCTTCCACATTGAAGCCAATACGAAAAAGCTCTGTTTTCATTTCATAATTCCACAGTATTCTGGACATCTGTGTTCGTGAATCTGTTGCAATCATGTTCATTGCATTATGGAGAAGGAAGCTGAGCAAGCAAAGAAGAAAGTTGTCGGTGCGAAATGGACGTATTTTTCGAACGTAGTCAGCAACAACAGTACACAGCCGGCGCTTCTTTGTTTACATTCCCGAAAGATGCAGTCAAGATGGAAGAACTCGGATAACAGAGACTCTAACCAGGAGGACTTTTGACTTCGATACACAGACGCCTGTAGAGAACTGGGACAACACAGACTCTTACCAGGATTACTTTGATTTGGATGACAAAGACGCAGACGTGCTACTGTGAGTATGCAGCTTTGGCTTCTAAACATTTGATCGCTTGACCGTATGTGCGCAACTTTTTTTTGCGTATGTACGTAACTTTTTTAAAATATATAAGCTTTATGAACCTTGGGTTAGGTGAACGGTCTTTTGGGCTGAGTGATTGTGTGTGTTGATCAGGTGTTTGAATTGTATTGGCGTGTTCTATGGAGCTAGGAGCTAGCATAGGAGCTAGGAGCTAGCATAACAAACACGCAGGTGTTTTTATGCAGGATTAATTTGTGGCATATTAAATATAAGCCTGGTTGTGTTGTGGCTAATAGAGTAAATATATGTCTTGTGTTTATTTACTGTTGTAGTCATTCCCAGCTCAATATCAGGTACCGTGAGTATGCAGCCTTGGCTGCTAAACATTTGATAGCTTCACCGTATGTGCGCGTCACGTACGTAACTTTTTAAAAATATATAAGCTTTATGAACCTTGGGTTAGGTGAACGGTCTTTTGGGCTGAGTGATTGTGTGTGTTGATCAGGTGTTTGAATTGTATTGGAGTGTTCTATGGAGCTAGGAGCTAGCAGAGGAGCTAGGAGCTAGCATAACAAACACGCAGGTGTTTTTATGCAGGATTAATTTGTGGCATATTAAATATAAGCCTGGTTGTGTTGTGGCTAATAGAGTATATATATGTCTTGTGTTTATTTACTGTTGTAGTCATTCCCAGCTGAATATCAGGTCACCCCCGGCTCTCACAGCATCTTCCCTATCTGAATAGCTTCAACTCCCCACTAGTCCTTCACTTGCACTTTACTCATCCACAAATCTTTCATCCTCGCTCAAATTAATGGGGAAATTGTCGCTTTCTCGGTCCGAATCTCTCTCACTTCATGCGGCCATCATTGTAAACAATAGGGAACTTTGCGTATATGTTCAACTGACTACGTCACGCTACTTCCGGTAGGGGCAAGCCTTTTTTTTATCAGATACCAAAAGTTGCAATCTTTATCGTCGTTGTTCTATACTAAATCCTTTCAGCAAAAATATGGCAATATCGCGAAATGATCAAGTATGACACATAGAATAGATCTGCTATCCCCGTTTAAATAAAAAAAATTCATTTCAGTAGGCCTTTAAGCCAGTGTTCCCAACCTTTTTGGGGGCTAAGGCGCATGTTTTACATCGGGGAAATGTCACGACACACACCGCCAAACAAAAATATCCCAAAAAGTATAAATGCCACGACGTTTATCTACCTTTTCTGGAAGCTCATTCAATTGTGCTACCTGTTACTGGTATAAATAGATGAAGAAAGATATTTATCCATCCATCCATTTTCTACCGCTTGTCCAAAGACATGCACCTGGGGATAGGTTGATTGGCAACACTAAATTGGCCCTAGTGTGTGAATGTGAGTGTGAATGTTGTCTGTCTATCTGTGTTGGCCCTGTGATGAAGTGGCGACTTGTCCAGGGTGTACCCCGCCTTCCGCCCGATTGTAGCTGAGATAGGCTCCAGCACCCCCCGCGACCCCAAAAAGGGACAAGCGGTAGAAAATGGATGGATGGGGGGTGCTGGAGCCTATCTCAGCTGCGTTTGGGCGGAAGGCGGGGTACAACCTGGACAAGTCGCCACCTCATCACAGGGCCGACACAGATAGACAGACAACATTCACACTCTAGGGCCACTTTAGTATTGCCAATCAACTAATATATGCTCATTTTAAACTTTCATGCAGAGAGGGAAATCACAACTAAGTCAATTTTACTAAAACTGTATTTATTAATCAGTGGCAAAACATTCATGAATTTTGGTTCTTTTTTGAATTTATTATGGGTCTACTGAACATGTGACCAAATCTGCTGGGTCAAAAGTATACATACAGCAATGTTAATATTTGCTTACATTTTCCTTTGGCAAGTTTCACTGCAATAAGGCGCTTTTGGTAGCCATCCACAAGCTTCTGGTTGAGTTTTTGACCACTCCTCTTGACAAAATTGGTGCAGTTCAGCTAAATGTTTTGGTTTTCTGACATGGACTTGTTTCTTCAGCATTGTACATATGTTCTCAATGGGTTTTAAATCAGGACTTTGGGAAGGCCATTCTAAAACCTTAATTTTAGCCTGATTTAACCATTGCTTTACCACTTTTGACCTGATTTGGGGTCATTGTTCTGTTGGAACACTCAACTGCGCCCAAGACCCAAGAATTTGGAGGTAATCCACCTTTTTCATTGTCCCATTTACTCTCTGTAAAGCACCAGTTCCATTGGCAGCAAAACAGGCCCAGAGCATAATACTACCACCACCATGCTTGACGGTAGGATTGTGTTCCTGGGATTAAAGGCCTCACCTTTTCTCCTCCAAACATATTGCTGGGTATTGTGGCCAAACAGCTCAATTTGTTTTTCAGCTGACCACAGAACTTTCCTCCAGAAGGTCTTAACTTTGTCCATGTGATCAGCATCAAACTTTAGACGAGCCTTAAGGTGTCGCTTCTGGAGCAAGGGCTTCCTTCTTGCATGGTAGCCGCTCAGTCCATGGCGATGCAAAACACGCTTGACTGTGGACACTGACACCTGTGTTCCAGCAGCTTCCAAACCTTTTTGGTGGTTCTCGGTTGAGACTTGATCATCCTGACCAATTTTCTCTCAGCAGCAGGTGATAGCTTGCGGTTTCTTCCTGATCGTGGCAGTGACAAAACTGTGCCATGCACTTTATACTTACGAACAATTGTCTGCACAGTTGCCCTTGGGACCTTAAGCTGCTTTGAAATGGCTCCAAGTGACTTTCCTGACTTGTTCAAGTCAATGATTAGTTTTTTCAGATCTGTGCTGAGTTCCTTTGACTTTCTCATCGTCGCGTTCGTAACCGAGTCTGATGGCTGCATCACATGAGCCCCATTTAAATGGGCTCAGAGAAGTCAACAGGTGTCGGCAATTATAATCACTCACATGACGTTAAGTAGCCATGCCATGAAGCTAATTTGATTTGATTGTAACTTTTCTACATCACCAAAATTGATAATGTATGTTGCTGTATGTATGCTTTTGACCCTGCAGATTTGCTCACATTTTCAGTAGACCCATAATTAGGGATGTCCAATAATGGCTTTTTTGCCGATATTTCGATATTGTCCAACTCTTAATTACTGATACCGATATCAACCGATACCGATATATACAGTCGTGGAATTAACACATTATTATGCCTAATTTGGACAACCAGGTATGGTGAATATAAGGTCCTTTTAAAAAAAATGTATAAAATAAAATAAGATAAATAAATTAAAAACATTTTCTTGAATAAAAAAGAAAGTAAAACAATATAAAAACAGTTACATAGAAACTAGTAATTAATGAAAATGAGTCAAATTAACTGTTAAAGGTTGGTACTATTAGTGGACCACAATCATGTGTGCTTACGGACTGTATCCCTTGCAGACTGTATTGATATATATTGATATATAATGTAGGAATCAGAATATTAATAACAGAAAGAAACAACCCTTTTGTGTGAATGAGTGTGAATGGGGGAGGGAGGTTTTTTGGGTTGGTGCACTAATTGTAAGTGTATCTTGTTTTTTATGTTGATTTAATAAAAAAATAAAAATAAAAAAACGATACCGATAATTAAAATAAACGATACCGATAATTTCCGATATTACATTTTAAAGCATTTATCGGCCGATATTATCGGACATCTCTACCCATAATAAATTCTTAAAGGAACCAAACTTCATGAATGTTTTTTGTGACCAACAAGTATGTGCTCCAATCACTCTGTCATAAAAAATAAGAGTTGTAGAAATGATTGGAAACTCAACACAGCCATGACATTATGTTCTTTACAAGTGTATGTAAACTTTTGACCACGACTGTATGTACAGTATGTGTATATGAATGTTTGTATAGTAAATCTGCGTGTGGATGTATGTGTGTATAAATGTACTGTATTTGTGGATGTATATGCGAGCGTACATACTTGTGCATGTGTATAAGTAACTATGTATGAATGTACGTATGTATGTATGTAGGAATGTACAGTATGTACAGTATATATGGCGATGCAGCAGTGATTTCCTGGGCTGGCGAGCATTCGGGGGTGAGAAAGAACGTTTGGCTTTGCTGGGCTGTCCAATCAGAGCCTATAAACAAAAGGGAAATAATCAGTAAATTAAACACGGGCTGGTGCATTTAACATCATCTTAAACATTCATTTATATTCCAACACATTTACCCTGTACGCTAAGAGCATTTGAGAACTGTTAAGAGTGATATTTAGTGGTGATTTTTGTTGGTAAATGAGCAACAATGAGAGATTATTATCATACTTCGACAGCCTTTTTGCGGGGTCAGCATTGCAAATCACAATCTGTTCTTAAAATGCCTTTTATTTTGAGGCGCTGTTGTGTATGGATACTCCATAAAGTTGCAACAACGCCCCGTAGTGCTATTTGAAACCTGCTGTCAAAAAAGACCAATAAACTACGCAGCTATTAAAACAACGCTGACACACTAACATACAAACCCCAAAACCAGTGAAGTTGGCACGTTGTGTAAATCGTAAATAAAAACAAAATACATTGATTTGCAAATCCTTTTCAACCTATATTCAATTGAATAGACTGCAAAGACAAGATATTTAACGTTCGAACTGGAAAACGTTGTTATTTTTGGCAAATATTAGCTCATTTGGAATTCGATGCCTGCAACGTGTTTCAAGTGGCAAAAAAGACTGAGAAAGTTGAGGAATGCTCACAAACACTTATTTGGAACATCCCACAGGTGAACAGGCTTAATTGGGAACAGGTGGGTGCCATGATTGGGTATAAAAGCAGCTTCCATGAATTGCTCAGTCATTCACAAACAAGGATGGGGCGAGGGTCACCACTTTGTGAACAAACGCGCGAGCAAATTGTCGAACAGTTTAAGAACAACATTTCTCAACAAGTTATTGCAAGGAATTTAGGGATTTCACCATCTACGGTCCGTAATTTCATCAAAAGGTTCAGAGAATCTGGAGAAATCACTGCACGTAAGCGATGATATTACGGACCTTCGATCCATCAGGCAGTACCGCATCAAAAAGCGACATTACTGTGTAAAGGATATCACCACATGGGCTCAGGAACACTTCAGAAAACCACTGTCAGTAACTACAGTTCGTCGCTACATCTGTAAGTGCAAGTTGAAACGCTCCTATGCAAAGCGAAAGCCATTTATTTATTTTGGCCGGCATGGCGTAGTGGGTAGAGCAACCGTGCCAGAAACCTGAGGGTTGCAGGTTTGCTCCCCGCCTCTCACCATCCAAAATCGCTGCCGTTGTGTCCTTGGGCAGGACACTTCACCCTTGCCCCCGGTGCCACTCACACCGGTGAATGAATGATGAATGATAGGTGGAGGTCGGAGGGGCCGTAGGCGCAAATTGGCAGCCACGCTTCCGTCAGTCTACCCCAGGGCAGCTGTGGCTACGAAAGTAGCTTACCACCACCAGGTGGTAATGAATGATGGGTTCTCACTTCTCTGTGAAGCGCTTTGAGTGTCTAGAAAAAGCGCTATATAAAATCTAATCCATTATTATTATTATTATTATTATTTATCAACAACACCCAGAAACGCCACTGGCTTCGCTGGGCACGAGCTCACCTAAGATGGACTGATGCAAAGTGGAAAAGTGTTCTGTGGTCTGACGAGTCCACATTTCAAATTTGTTTTTGGAAACTGTGGATGTTGTGTCCTCCGGACCAAAGAGGAAAAACAACATCCGGAAAGTTCAAAAGCCAGCATCTGTGATGGTATGGGGGCATGGGTAACTTACTCATCTGTGAAGGCACCATTATTGCAGAAAGGTACATACAGGTTTTGGAGCAACATATGTTGCCATCCAAGCAACGTTACCATGGACGCCCCTGCTTATTTCAGCAAGACAATGTCAAGAACAGTGTTACAACAGTGTGGCTTCATAGTAAAAGAGTGCGGGTACTAGACTGGCCTGCCTGTAGTCCAGACCTGTCTCCCATTGAAAATGTGGGGCGCATTATGAAGCCTAAAATACCACAACGGAGACCCCCGGACTGTTGAACAACTTAAGCTGTACATCAAGCAAGAATGGGAAAGAATTCCACCTGAAAAGCTTCAAAATTTTTACAGAGTGTTGTTAAAAGGAAAGGCCATGTAGCACAGTGGTAAAAAATGCTCCAGCAATGTGTTGCTGCCATTAAATTCTAAGTTCATGATTATTTGAAAAAAAAGTTTGAACATTAAATATCTTGTCTTTGCAGTCTATTCAATTGAATATAAGTTGAAAAGGATTTGCAAATCATTGTATTCTGTTTTTATTTACCAATTACACAACGTGCCAACTTCACTGGTAAATCCCGCACGGTATATGCCGTGTAGCAAGCAATGGAATAAACAAAAAAACAACAACACTGAAATATGAGAGGAATGGAGAGATGTAAGAGTCCTGGAAGACCGGCAAAAAATCTAATTCGGCTTTTTTTCCCTGCCGCTAACACAACTGGAATCTAATAGGAGGCCGAAAACCAAGTACAAGTATGAGATTTTCATTTAATTGCCGTATTATATTTTTCTTCTTTAACAGCCGCACATCGGCTATAATTCCTGGGTCTTGGGCGCCGAGGGCGACATGCCTTAATGTCATCTAGTGAGGAGCGCGTGTAATCCCAGTCATACGCAGGGCGGGGATGTTGATGGAGGATGGAGATTTCGTTGAGGGGCCTTTATTGCGTTACGTACTCTTCATCTGGTGGGACACTTTATTTGGTTACACGCGGTGCAACATTGCTTTATTGTGTCCCATGAGTTCTGGTGGCGGATGGCAGCATCTGCTGGACCAGAGGCTGCCCCCTCACGAGATGGAATTATCTCACTCCGACCCAACACTTACTGTCAGGGAAAATGCCCGAGTTCTTTTGCTTTGCCTCGATAAAAATTTCAACACGGACCGAAATATGTTCTTCATCTCATCTTTGTTATTACGAAATGGGATTTACTGACGTGAGTGTTTACGATGCGGTGACAGGATCTGCACCTCAAAAGAAATGGTTTGGAAATTGTCAGAGGTCATTTTGGTTCAATTTGTGGAATGGAGTTACCGTGTTTTTTGGATTATAAAGTGCACTGCCGATGAGCCTATGGGTCCAGTCAGGTCTATTTTCATACAAAAGGTGCACCAGATTATAGGGCGCATTAAAGGGGTCATATCATTATTTGTTTTTTCTAAATGGAAAACATATCCTTGTGGTCTACATAACATGTAATGGTGGTTCTTTACATCTACAGTAGTATGGTCTTCCTTATTGGCAGATTACCGTATTTTCCGGACCATATGGCGCACCGGATTATAATGCTCAATGAATGGTCTATTTTCGATCTGTTTTCATAGGCGCACCAGATTATAAGGCGCATTAAAGGCCTACTGAAATGAATTTTTTTTTATTTAAACGGGGATAGCAGATCCATTCTATGTGTCATACATGATGATTTCGCGATATTGCCATATTTTTGCTGAAAGGATTTAGTAGAGAACATCGACGATAAAGTTCGCCACTTTTGGTCGCCGATAAAAAAAAGCCTTGCCTGTACCGGAAGTAGCGTGACGTCGCAGGTTGAAAGGCTCATCACATTTCCCCATTGTTTACACCAGCAGCGAGAGCGATTCGGACCGACAAAGCGACGATTACCCCATTAATTTGAGCCAGGATGAAAGATTTGTGGATGAGGAACGTGAGAGTGAAGGACTAGAGTGCAGTGCAGGACGCATCTTTTTTCGCTCTGACCGTAACTTAGGTACAAGCTGGCTCATTGGATTCCACACTTTCTCCTTTTTCTATTGTGGATCACGGATTTGTATTTTAAACCACCTCGGATACTATATCCTCTTGAAAATGAGAGTCGAGAACGCGAAATGGACATTCACAGTGACTTTTATGTCCACGACAATACATCGGCGAAGCACTTTAGCTACGGAGCTAACGTGATAGCATCTTGCTTAATTGCAGATAGAAACAAAAGAAATAAACCCCTGACTGGAAGGATAGACAGAAAATCAACAATACTATTAAACCATGGACATGTAACTACACGGTTAATGCTTTCCAGGCTGGCGAAGGTTAACAATGCTGTTGCTAACGACGCCATTGAAGCTAACTTAGCTACGGGACCTCACAGAGCTATGCTAAAAACATTAGCTATCCACCTACGCCAGCCCGCCCTCATCTGCTCATCAACACCCGTGCTCACCTGCGTTCCAGCGATCGACGGAGCGACGAAGGACTTCACCCGATCATCGATGCGGTCGGCGGCTAGCGTCGGATAGCGCGTCTGCTATCCAAGTCAAAGTCCTCCTGGTTGTGTTGCTGCAGCCAGCCGCTAATACACCGATCCCACCTACAACTTTCTTCTTTGCAGTCTTCATTGTTCATTAAACAAATTGCAAAAGATTCACCAACACAGATGTCCAGAATACTGTGGAATTTTGCGATGAAAACCGAGCTTTTTGTATTGGATACAATGTGTCCGAATACTTCCGTTTCAACAATTGACGTCACGCGCATACGTCATCATACATAGTCGTTTTCAACCGGAAGTTTAGCGGGAAATTTAAAATTGCACTTTATAAGTTAACCCGGCCGTATTGGCATGTGTTGCAATGTTAAGATTTCATCATTGATATATAAACTATCAGACTGCGTGGTCGGTAGTAGTGGCTTTCAGTAGGCCTTTAAAGGAGTCATGTTATTTATTTATTTTTCTAAATGTAAAACACTTCCTTGTGGTCTACATAGCATGTAATGGTGGTTCTTTGGTCAAAATGTTGCATTCCGCACTATAAAGCGCACTGGATTATAAGGCGCACCTTCAATGAATGGCCTATTTTAAAACGTTGTTCATATATAAGGCGCACCGCATTATAAGGCGCATAGAATAGACGCTACAGTAGAGGCTGGGGTTACTTTATGCATCCCGTAGTTGCGAGACCTGTTGTGGCTCAATATTGGTCCATATATAAGGCGCACCGCATTATAAGGCGCACTGTCAGCTTTTGAGAAAATTGCAGGTTTTTAAGTGCGCCTTATATTGCCGAAAATACGGTAGATGATGTTTCACAGATCATCTTCAAGCCGCTTTCTGACAGTCGCTTCAGGATGCGCCGTTTTGTGGGCGGTCTTATTTACGTGGCTCACCTTCGACAGCGTCTTTTCTCCGTCATCTTTGTTGTAGCGGTGTAGCGTGCAAGGACGGGAGCGGAAGAAGTGTCAAAAGATGGAGCTAACTGTTTTAATGACATTCAGACTTTACTTAAATCAATAACGGAGCAGCATCTCCTCGTCCGTGGAAAAACCGTCCGACCGGAACTCTCTAATAACTAAAGTTCCTTGAGTGAATAATGTAAACTCACTATACCGGTATGTTTTAGCGCTGTCATGGCGAGTTTACTGACAGATATAAGTAAGAACTTTACCTTAGAAATGGCAACAGCGGAGGATGAATGTCCCATAACAAGAAGATAGAGAAAAAGAAGAAGCTTATCGACTACAAAGGCGGACAAGCGCAAATTTTCAGGATTTATGCAGATCCCAAATACAGATCAGCAGGTACCAGAAGGTAAGAAAAGTTGCTTTTGCATAATATTGCGAAACAAAATGCCAGATAATATGTCTTACCACACATCATAATAATACTCCTATGTTGAAGCACAGTACAATCCATCAAGCGGTGCGGCTTCATAGCTTACCAAAGTCGTACTAAAACATTTTGATGGATTTTTGAGCGCCGTGTGTAATGTTCTTTATTTTCAATAGAACATATAACATTTTGGTGTTGTTTACTTGAGTCATATTGCAGTCGACATGTATCTCTTATGTGTGACTGCCATCTACTGGTCACACCTATCATTTCCCCATGTACCAAATAAAATAGCTTCGAGGTCAGTAAGCACAACCAAAATTGTTCCGTACATTAGGCGCACCGGGTTATAAGGCGCATTGGCGATTTTTGAGAAGATGAAAGGATTTTAAGTGCGCCTTATAGTGCGAAAAATACGGTAAACATTCGTACAATACAAAGTTGTAGGAAAAAAGGTCTTCAAAATGTTGTTTTTTCATTGTGGAAATTGAGTGAACGTTTTGCTTTGTCGTGCAATTCAGTGGCCAAAGTTCCCACTTTCCTTTCTAACCCTTCTCTGCTTGTTTCTAGAATATCCACGGTCACAAGGGTCCAATCACAGCGGTGTCATTTGCCCCTGATGGCCGTTACCTAGCAACGTACTCCAACGCCGACAGCCACATCTCATTTTGGCAGGTAAATGATATCACTTTATCGTCCTCTACTTTTGTCAGAATTGTAACCACTCCAGAGCAAAAATGTCAGAAGATTTAATTTGAGATCATTTTAAAAACGTTTTAGAATACTAAAGTAGTAATTACTCGGGGTGTCTCAATACAACTGTTTCACTTCTGTTACTGAAACTGGAGCTTTGATTATTGACATATACCGATATTGATCCAATACGATATCAGCGGGAATCAAACATACTTATATATATATATATATATATATATATATATATATATATATATATATATATATATATATATATATATATATATGTATATATGTATATATATAATGTTTTAAAATTATTTGTTTCAAGTTAAATTACTTAAACAAAGAACAATGGTATGAATAAACACTACCGCATTTATTATTGACAATCTGGAGTGGACTTATGCTGTCTTTAAGTTGAAGTGGAGTGGTAATTGTTCTTTGACGACACCAAGTAGCCAAAATAATTCAGCTAAAATTATGACACAGTAAATTGAATGATGCGGACACATTTGTTACTGGAAAATTGCTAATAGGATTCTGTTAGTAATATGTAACTATAATTATTTGATACTTGTTTAAATGGACAAATGTCATGTTCTAGACTCCAATAATGTCCGATTAAGGACACGTATTACGTATGTCTGGCCTGTGCGGTATTGTGAGCGGCGTGGATCGGTTGGTAGGCTGACTTCTTTCAGAGATTTTAGATGAGATATAATCCAGTACTAGTATTTCTTTGCTTACATCAAACTGATATCCACTGTCAATATCAGATTCTGACACCTCTAGTAATAATTAATTTTGGCCGCTGATTACAATTTTTGTATTGTGACTGATTTTTGTTGTTAGTTTGAGTGCTTTTTATGTTATTGTTATTATTTATAAATTACTTGATGGCCCAACACTGGGACATTATATGTGTGCATCATGAATTTCTAAGAATATTTAAAGTATTATTATGATAAAAAATGGTCCTTTTAAAACATTTTAATAAAAAAATAAAATATAGTGACCATCCTTGGATAACAATTACTTGCTGCAAAATCCCTGCAAAAAGAAAAATACTCATTATAGAGATTTATTAGCCTGAGAACTAAAGCAGCTGGTAGAAAATATTACAAAAAATATAAAACTAAACTGACCATTATAATGAGAACAGCTAAAAAAATAATAACATTTTAGAGAACAAAACAACAAACAAATATGGGACTCATTAATGTCATGAAATATGTTCTAAACAAGTAAATTATCCTAGATACTATATTGTTAATAGTAAAGAAATGTATAACATGAATGAAGTTGTTGACGGATTTGATGAATTCTTTTTAAATATTGGGCCTGACCGAGCAAAAATAATTCCAGACTTATAAACGGCAGAGGAACAGGACAACAAGGTAATCAGCGCTAATGGT
Organism: Entelurus aequoreus; assembly: GCF_033978785.1. Lineage (NCBI taxonomy): Eukaryota > Metazoa > Chordata > Actinopteri > Syngnathiformes > Syngnathidae > Entelurus > Entelurus aequoreus. The sequence continues at coordinate 39,094,862 of NC_084751.1, forward strand.
GGCTATTTTGAAGAAACTAGAATACAAAACGTGTTTTCAGTTATTTCACCTTTTTTTGTTAAGTATATACTGTAACTCCACATGTGTTCATTCATAGTTTTGATGCTTTCAGTGACAATCTACAATGTAAATAGTCATGAAAATAAAGAAAAGGCATTGAATTACAGTGTTTCCCATAAACTGCCAAGATACCTGTGGCGGTGGGGGCGTGGCTATGGGCGTGGTCACCATGATATCATCGAGTAATTTGCATAATTGACTACAATGATATGATTTTCTCTAAAAAGGCTCAAAAAATGTATACTTACTAATTAATAATAACAGTTTTGTTTTAAACGTCCATCCATCAATCCGTCCATCCATCCATTTTACAATATAATTACAACACTTTATGCACATATTTATATACAGATTTGAACAATAAGTTATTCACTGAAATATATTTATTAATTGTGGTTCTTACAAAAAATATATCTTATAAAATATAAAAGCTAAAATGTCTCTTAAAGCTCTGCCCCTTTAATTAGTGCATACTAAATAATTTAACTTTAGCCTACTACTACAACCATATTATTTACCAGCAACATAAAGTGAAACAGAGGCAGAGGTGTCCTGCCACAGTCAGTAACAAATAAACAGAAAACAGTAGTGGTCAAATACAAATAAGGCAACAAGAGAAGTGTCCTACACTTCTCTTTTGTAAAGTAAATCTGAACAGCCACTCATTGATATACACTATATGATTTTCCTGAGAAGCTGGACAGGACAAAAAAAGCAACAAAAAAAAATGTTGGTTTTTTTAATGTATTTTTTTGTTTGTGGCGGACGTAATTATTCCGTGGCGGGCCGCCACAAATAAATGAATGTGTGAGAAACACTGAATGAGAAGGTGTGTCCAAACTTTTGGCCTGTACTGTATGTGCCTAAACATGGGTATATTATTTGTACGTATGTATTGTATTTTTCCGAACCCCACAGAAAAAAAAAAGTTATTTCCAAAATCATGAGTCTGACATTTTGTAAAAAAAACAAAAACTAAAAATTCCTATGACATGTCCCACTTTAGATGAACACCAGTCTGCTGGGCAGCATTGGGATGTTGAACTCGGCCCCCCAGCTGCGCTGCATTAAGACCTACCAGGTGCCGCCGGTCCAACCGGCGTCTCCCGGATCCCAGAACCACTTGAAACTGGCCCGCCTCATTTGGACTTCCAACCGGAACGTCATCCTGATGGCTCACGACGGCAAGGAGCACCGCTTCATGGTGTAAAAACCACACGGGTACTTTTACTTCACAACATGGGTTAGTGTGGCGGTCGACAACAACAAAAACATTTTATTGGGGAACGATCTAGAATCTTGAAGACGGGAAGTAAGAACCCAACCTTAGTAGGTTTCCATGTGTTTTATCTCCCAATTACTGAATATGTAATATAAGTTATATTTAGTATTATGTAATGTAGTTATTTATCTGGTCATTCCAACTTATTATTTGTTTTAGTTTTCACTTCATTCCTATTTATTTGATGCTCGCTCTTTATTATGATGTCACAATAAGTTTGCGTAGCTATGGAGAATTTTACGACAGTATTTTACTTTACTTTTATTATTGCTGGAATAAATGATTTTTTTTTCTCCACGTTTGTGAGTGCGCCCCATCGTACGCAATGTCCGAGGTTTACTTCCATACTCACCCGAGTCATCAGCCATTCATTCCCTGCATCCATGAAACTGATCGGATAAAGTGGTCGTCTTGTGACTTGAAAATCGCGGTTTTATTCTGAAATATTAAACGACGGAACTTCAGTTGCTGTTGGTTGCTAACTTTCCTAACCCCAGCAACACCATTGCGTAAATAAGGCAACATTACCATTAATCAACATCCAAGTGCATGTTACAAAACATCGTCGATTGCTTTCCGCATTAAAGCATCTTTAGAGTTGTAAAAAGAGAGTAAGACTGCAATATTAAAAAAATCTTTAGACTGTGGTACATTAAAAGAAAACGAGCACGTTAATTGGTAGGATGAGTTTCAGTCTGTTAAATATTGCTAGATCTCGCACGGTGTTGTTGTTAAAGTCTCTTGGTATGCTTGACTTCCTGTTGTAATCACCGACTTTCCGTTTTAATGCAACCACAGGTACTCGTTTAACTCCGATTTAACAGTAAAATCTCATTTATTATTGATAAGGAGCTACTTTGTCAGTAATTATTGCATTTTACAAAGCAAAATGGCTCTATAGGGAGAACATAGTTGGTTGTCATACTCATGATGTGGAACATTTAGCAAAATTAGTAGAGATGTCCGATATTATCGGCCGATAAAAACTTTAAAATGTAATATCGGGAATTAACGGTATCGGTTTCAAAAAGTAAAATGTATGACTTTTTAAAACGCCGCTGTGTACACGGACGTAGGGAGAAGTACAGAGCGCCAATAAACTTTAAACATTTCATACATGTCATAATTACGTATTTTGCTCATTTTAAGCTTATGGCGGCGCGTTCATTTCACTAAGGCAACACGACATTGGCTTTTTTTCCCCAACAACATTATAAACAGCACTTACTGTACAATGTCTGCTGTCACTGGGATGGTGATTGAACAGATTTTCATACTTTACACTCCCGTTTAGATGAAGAATGACTCATAATACTCGCAAAGAAAAAAGGGGTGTGGAATGAAGCATCTTTTCTGGGGGGTTTTTCCCACCATTTCCGGGTATAAATTGACTGTCGAGGTTGACCCACTTCTCGGTTTATGTCATGAGACGCATGATTTATAATGTAGAATAAACTTTTACCAGCTCCGAGTCAATGTCAGTAAAGCAACAGAAGGAAGTTACCTCTCTTGATCAATGCGCCGCTAAATGTAGGTACTTATTGTTAGCGCTCATAATAACAATGTCACTGTGGAGGTCTCGTTCCTCTGGGTTCTTCGGACCACCAATGACGGACATGACGGGCTTGACGATTTGGAGATGTTGTTTATTTTTCAATAAACCACCTCCTCTGGTCGCTCTTCTCGCCGTCTCGCTCTTCCAGTCGCTTTTCAGCCTTCCGCGTCTTCGTGTCTGTCTCGCTCTCGCTTCCGCTCGGGCTCGGGTTCGTTCTCGGCCATCCACTCCGACTTCACAAACACCTCCTTCTCGGCTGCTGCCTTTTTATACAGTGACAGGTGATGAGACAACTGCGCCCAGGTGGGCCATCTACGCACCTGTCGCCCATCTCGGAGCCGGCCCCGGCACACCCCGCCTCGCTGCAGGGCTGCAGGCCACGCCTCCTCACAATGATATATATACCCGTTTAGATGAAGAATGACTGATAATATTCATGAAAAAAAGGGGTCTTTCTCGCCATTTCCGGGTTTAAATCGGATACAAAAATTGACCAACTTGTCGGATTATGTCCTCATCCTTCTGTCAAGGTGAGAGGCGTTATTTATGGATCAACTTTCCCGAGCACCAAGGCGGGACAGCAGCTCACCAGCCGATACTGTCAAGATAGCCACATAAGCTATGCGGCGCGTTAATTTCGCTAACGCATTTTTTTCCCCCCCCAACAACATTAAACAGCACTTACTGTACAATGTCTGCTGTCACTGGGATGGTGATTGAACAGATTTTCATACTTTACACTCCCGTTTAGATGAAGAGTGGCTCATAATACTCGCAAAGAAAAAATATATGTGGAATGAAGCATCTTTTCGGGGTTTTTTTTGTGCCATTTCCGGGTATAAATTGACTGTCAAGGTTGACCCACTTCTCGGTTTATGTCAGGAGAGGCATGATTTATAATGTGGAATAAACTTTTACGAGCTCCGAGTCAATGTCAGTACAGCATGAACTGATTAACGTGGTTAATTTAGTGGTCAATTGTACGGAATATGTACTGTACTGTGCAATCTACTTATAAAAGTTTCAATCAATCAATCAGAGCTACAGAAGGACGTTACCTCTCTTGATCAATGCGCCGCTAAATGTAGGTACTTATTGTTAGCGCTCATAATAACAATGTCACTAATACTTTGTTAATATTCAGGGCGAGGAATGTATCTGTAGTATTGTTGGCGCTTTATGGATGGTTATTTATTGACAGACAGCAGCTTTATTTTGTCCATTCTTAACATGTACAAGACACATAAGAACTGAAATTACATTTTCGGCACAATCCCGCTAAGAGCAGACATACGTTACAGGGGGACAAGACGGGACCGCCAATGGATCAGCCACTTACAGGTGGGAAAAAGGGGACATTGGGAAATGGGGAAGAGTAAAAAAAAAAATCCGTCTGAGGCTGGACCCTCAGGAGTGGTCCAGACTGAGTCTGAAGAAAAAACCTCACATAGCATGGCACACATAAACATGGTACATGTAATCACAACAACTCGCAACAGAGGAGGGGGGAGTTGGGACCCTGGAGGCCGGCTGCCGCTATTAAAGCGCTACTCAGCCCCCACAACCCCGGAGGAATTAAGCAGTGGTGAAGGCGTTGATCGCCCTCACCAAAGAGGCAAGACAGAAAAAAAAAATTGGGTTTTATGGTCGGAATAAAGGCAGTAGATGCAATGACGTCATAGCTCCCAGTGGCTCAAATGTAAGCGGAATTTTATTTACATTTATTTAGAATGCATTAAAAAAAGACAAATGTGTTCTAGTCTCTAATAAGGGTTGTGAATTATAGGCAAAATTAAGAAAAACAAAGTGCAATTCCCCTTTAACACAGGTGATTCATATAAAAATTAAAAAACAGTCATTTAGATAAGTGAATGCCTAGGTAAGTGCAAAGATGAGTGAGAAGAGTCGTTTGCGAACTTTATTTCAAAATACACTCGGAATAAAACCGTGAGCAAGTTTTGAGCAAATAAATGTTGTGCATTTAAGTAAAACAGTTTTTTTTTTTTCAAACTTCCTGTATGACATTGTGTCAGTTAGGGCTGCAACAACTAACCGATTAAATCGATTAAAAATCGATTATGAAAATAGTTGGCGATTAATTTAGTCATCGATTCGTTGGATCTATGCTATGTGCATGCGCAGAGGCAATTTTTTTTATAAACCTTTATTTATAAACTGCAACATGTACAAACAGCTGAGAAACAATAATCAAAATAAGTATGGTGCCAATATGCTGCTTTTTTTTCAATAAAATACTGGAAAGGATAGAAATTTAGTTCGTCTCTTTTATCAGATTATTCATCGATTAATCAAAGTAATAATCGATTATCAAATTAATTGTTAGTTGCAGCCCTGGTGTCAATACAATTGCGTAGTGTTATAATATCGGGGTCTTCTTTTAAAGTTCATTTCAATTATTCAAGCAATTAATATACTGTGAGTTATGAACATTTCAAAGCGTGATTTATTTTAATAAAAAAAAATACCCGTTTGACAGCACTCATTTTGACCGGTTACTTACTTTACGTACCGTATTTTCCGGATTATAAGGCGCACTGCCGATGAATGGTCTATTTTCAATCTTTTTTCATATATAAGGCGCACCGGATTATAAGGCGCATTAAAGGAGTCGTATTATTATTTGTTTTTTCTAAATGTAAAACACTTCCTTGTGGTCTACATCGGTGGTCCCCAACCACCGGACCGATTGGTACCGGGCGGCACAAGAAATTTAAAAAAAAAAAAATTTTTTTTTTTTTTAATGAAATCAACATAAAAAACACAATATATACATTATATATCAATACAGTCTGCAGGGATACAGTCCGTAAGCACGCATGATTTTATTTATTTATGTAAAAAAAAAAATATATATATATTTTTTAAATACACCCCCCCCACCCTCCCCCAGCGGTCTGTGGGACAAATTTTCAAGCGTTGACCGGTCCGCAGCTACAAAAAGGTTGGGGGCCACTGGTCTACATAACATGTAATGGTGGTTCTTTGGTCAAAATGTTGTATAGATGATGTTTTACAGATCATCTTCAAGTAGCTTTCTGACAGTTTGTTTAATGCGCCTACAATCCATCAAGCGTTGTGGCTTCATAGCTTACCAAAGTCGTACTAAAACATTTTGATCGATTTTTGAGCGCCGTGTGAAATGTTCTATATTCTCAATGGAACATATAAAATGTTGGTGTTGTTTACTTGAGTCATATTGCCGTCATAGTGCAGTCTACACAAATATCTCTTATGTTTGACTGCCATCTACTGGTCAAACTTATCATTACACCGTGTACCAAATAAAATTGCGTCGAGGTCGGTAAGCAAAACCAGAATTATTCCGTACATTAGGTTATAAGGCGCACTGTCGAGTTTTGAGGGAAAAAAAGATTTTAAGTGCGCCTTATAGTCCGGAAAAGTCTTTCTTCTGTTAGTTTCATTCCCGCTGTCAGAAAGCTTCTAACACTGTAAGTAAGTGTCAAAGCTTTTCACAAGTTTCCCCTCCATCTAGTTGGAAGAGGGGGATAAAAACAACCTCGTAGCTCATCCGGCGGTTTTAGAAACTAGTGTAGATCCACAGAGCTCTGAGATCCTAATCTTTTGGTTTTTCCGGATCAAGCTCGCTACGTTGAGAAAATCTGTTTTTGTCAGCCTCTTGGCGGGTAGAAATGAGAGAAAAATGACGTGAGGAAGATAAGTCATCCAAATAATAGAACAAAACTAGTGCTGTTAAATCTTAATTTCTAAATTAGATTAATCCCACTTTTTAGTTTGGATTAATCACGGTTAATCACATGTTATTGCTCACTTGCATCATTTGAATTACCCGTATTTTCCGGACCATAGGGTGCACCGGACTATAAGGCGCACTGCCGATGAATGCTCTATTTTAGATCTTTTTCCATATATAAGGCGCACCGGATTATAGGGCGCATTAAAGGAGTGTATTATTATTGAATTTTTCTCCCTGAAGTTCCTTGGGTGAATAATGTAAACTCACTACACCGGTATGTTTTAGCGCTTTCATGGCGAGTTTACTGACAGATATAAGTAAGAACTTTACACGACTTTATATTAGAAATGGCAACAGCGGAGGATGAATGTCCCATAACGAGAAGATAGAGACAAAGAAGAAGCTTATCGACTACGGCGTCGGCACGGACTACAAAGGCGGACGCGGGCATTTTTTCAGGACTTATGCAGATCCCAAATACAGATCAGCAGGTACCAGAAGGTAATAAAAGTTGCTTCTGCATAATATTGGGAAATAAAACGCCAGATAATATGTCTTACCTTATAAACACACCATAATAATACTCCTATATTGAAGCACAGTACAATCCATCAAGCGGTGCGGCTTCATAGCTTACCAAAGTCATACTAAAACATTTTGACAGATTTTTGAGCGCCGTGTGTAATGTTCCATATTTTCAATGGAACATATAAAATGTTGGTGTTGTTTACTTGAGTCATATTGCAGTCTACACATATCTCTTATGTGTGACTGCCATCTACTGGTCACACTTATATTACACCATGTACTATATAAAAATGCTTCGAGGTCGGTAAGCACAACCAGAATTATTCTGTACATTAGGTGCACTGTTGATTTTTGAGAAAATTAAAGTATTTTAAGTGCGCCTTATAGTCCGAAAAACACAGTAAATGTTGACTATAAATCTAAATATTAAATGTACATGTTAAATGTAAATCTAAACCTTAAATATTAATAGGAATCTATATCTTAAATCTATAATATAGATTTGAGATTCATATTTAGATTCAAGAGTTATATTTATTTTTAAAATGTTTATTTATAATTAACATTTACATTTAAATGTGATGAAAATAAGAGCTAAATAATTGGACACAAATGCAATTTTATTGTCATTTTTTAATGTTTTACTTAGATGCAGGTCATTTATTTACTCAAAAACAATTGTATCCAAAGTCCAGTCATCTTTGCACCGACGTATGCACTTACCTGACCACTGACCGTACAGCAACCCACCTTTCAGGTAACCCTCCGCTGTTAAGGAAAAGAACATGTACAGTCAAAATAAATTGTGAATAATTTGCATATATATACATGATTAATGCGATCGTTTTTTTGTGAATAACACAAGCGTTAACGTTATTTTTGACATCCCTAAAAAACATTCTGGTTAAAGGAAGATAACGTAGTAGAAACCTTTATCATCATCATCATCGTCTTCACCCCTCACCTTGTTCGTTATTGCAAATCTTATGTTTCACATTCTGCTCAACAAAAAACCTGTGTACCACTTTCCAAACATCTTTAAAGAAAAACCAATAGCAGTGAAATATGATGATGGCCTGTTATGTAGTTGTACCTAATGAAATGACCAGCGGGGGAAATAAATGTTTGACCCCCTGCTGATTTTGGAAGTTTAACCTTAACATTTTTGATGCAGGCTTTAGTTTTTAGCAGAGAGACAAGGAGCCAACAACAAATCCAGAAAAGTATTTGAGTGAATGAAGTATTTGATCCCACAGGCTAATGATGTGAGAAGCTGGGTGAGGTAGAGACTAGAGACCACCACATAGTTCTAAAATGGAAAGAATAACAGTCAAATCACCATTGATCTGGACCTCTGTGCAACATGGGTGTCAGGTGCAGTCACCAAGACAATCATTGGTAGCACACTTTGATGGAATGGGGTGATACAGTATCTATGGAGCCAGAACACCACCAGTAAGATTTGGTATCCCCCCCCCCAAAAAAAATTGACATTATAGAAAAAGTTGTATTGGCACCTAAACAAGTTTTGGCAACAAATAAATACAAACATTAAAAAATACAATATTTTTGGTGGATATTTTTTGTCATGTTATCGATGTTATGTTATATATTGTATTGTTTTAGTTTTATTTTTTTTACACTTTTAATGTTTGAAACCATAAAAAAGAAGAAGCGAAAGCGTAAAAAAATAAATAATAATAATTGATTTTATTTGTAAAAAGTACTTTACATTGAGCAAACAACCTCAAAGTGCTACAGTGTATTAAGATAATAATAATAATAATACAAATAAAAACTAGAACAGCCTACACTGCAAAAAGTCAGTGTTCAAAAACAAGAAAAAAAATAAATACAAAAATTAGGGGTATTTTATTTGAACTAAGCAAAATTATCTGCCAATAGAACAAGAAAATTTGGCCGGTCAAGACTTTCCAAAACAAGTAAAATTAGCTAACCTCAATGAACCCAAAAATACCTTAAAATAAGTATATTCTCACTAATAACAACTGTACTACTATATGAGTACGTATATCTTTTGTTTCATTGTAAATAAAACAGCAAAGTCTATTTGGCTGTCATCCGTTTTAATTATGAGACACAATTGTGTCAAAGTCATGATTTTTTTTTTTTCCATGCTTGAAATAAGAAATTCTTACTTTAAAAAAGTAGTTTTATACTTGTGAGTGTTGATGACACAGCTTTGCAACAGTTGATATTCTACTTTCAAGCATGTTTTACTCAATATAGGTCATCAAATCTCAGCAACAAGCTGTAATATCTTTCTGAGATCATTTAGGACCAAAACCCTTAAAATCTGCTTAGTGAGAAGAATTATCTTATCAGACAGAAAATAAGCAAATATCACCCTTATTTGAGATATTTAATCTAACTTATATTTCAGTTTTTGCAGTGTAATAGCTAGAACTAGTATGCATATATCTATAAAAAGTTTTTTTTTGTTTTTTTAAAAAGGGTTTTTAAGCCTTTTTTTTAAAAGCATCCACAGTCTGTGGTGCCCTCAGGGGGTCAGGGAGAGCGTTCCACAGACTGGGAGCGGCGGAGCAGAAAGCCTGATCTCCCATAGTTCGTAGCTTTGTCCTCGGAGGTTGGAGGAGGTTAGCCTGTCCGGAGCGGAGCGGAGGTGTGGAGGATTTGGGGGTGAGTAGTTCTTTGAGGTAGAGGGGGGCATTACCATGGAGGCACTGGTGGGTTAGTAGGGAGACTTTGTATTCAATTCCGAGTGGAACAGGAAGCCAGTGAAGGGAATGAAACAAAACTGTAAAAAAGGGAAGCGAATGAAAAAAAAAAAAATATATATATATATATATATATTTATATATATATATATATATATATATATATATCATGAAAACCTTTGAAACACATAAAAACAATAAACGTGTACAAAAATATAAATATTGGTATTGAAAACCTGTCATGATTTTAAAAAAAATATCCACAAAAGATATAAAAATTTGATACCAAATCTTACTGGCGGTGTAAAAAAAAAAAAAAAAAAAAAAAAAAAATCAGCCGAATGCTTGGAAGAAAGTGAAGAGCAAAACCTAAATTCAGCTTTTTTCCGCATCAACTCAACAGCCATGTTTTGAAGGCAGAGAAATGACACCGCATCCCTCCTGTCAAACATAGAAGTCAAAATATTTTTCCCTATCTTTGCTTAAAGGTACATGAAGACTTTGGAACAGGTGTCACAGAACGCTGATAGTGTGCCTGCAAGGCCCCAGACTTTAATCCCATACAATAACAGTAGAGTTGTAAACTGCACGTTGCCAAGTGACAGCCTCAAAACCCTCCAGATTTGGACAGTACTCGTAAAGAGGAGTGGAACAATATCCTTAACTAACTTAGGCTTGTTTCAAGGGTTGGAATTGGGGGTTAAATCACCAAAAATTATTCCCGGGCGCGGCCACTGCCACTGCTCACTGCTCCCCTCACCTCCCAGAGGGTGATCAAGGGTGATGGGTCAAATGCAGAGAATAATTTCGCCACACCTGACAATCATTGGTACTTGAACTTGAACTTGGGATCAAGTACTTCTTTCCCTCAAACAAATGTTCATAGTGTTGTATTGTTTATTTCTGGGTTGTTGTTGATATTCTGTCTCTCTTTTAAGAAATAACCTTAAAAAAAAAATCATGTCTTAAGTTCAACAAAATAAGCAGGGTGTCCCCAAAATATATTTCCCCCCGTTTTGTGTTAATGTGCTTTGAAGATATTAAGGTGTGTGTGTGTGTGTGTGTGTGCATGCATGTGAGCAGTTCTCAGTTTGACTCCACTATGTACTGCAGGAAGGGAGTTCATATGACCCCATTCGTTACGGTTGACCTGACACGTGAAACGTGACAAATTTGGGTGTTACACTATCCAATTGAGCGTTGAATGTTTTTAAAATGTATTTTGTGGCAATTCCGACTTTGACCACAGCGTGAGTTGCTGTGCAGGGTTCAGTTTAGTTTATTTATTTACACAGCACATTTAAAAACAAGCCCAGTCGGCCAAAGTGCTGCAGAGACATAAGAAAAGGGGCGTTGTAACACGGAAGGGTGAATAAAATTCAGTGGTAAAATATACCTTAAAAGAAGTGCAGAATCTATCACCTAAAATGTAATAATAATAAAAAACTATAAATAAAAACAACCAAGAAATGCTGGCGCTTTCCATCATTTCAGGCAGTCTGCATTGCAAAATGATTAAACCCTCCTCTTCCTCTCACGCGAGGTCCACCCAGGAATGGGGCCATGTGAATCCATGACCTGCTGTATCAAATCTAAGTGTAAGATGTGAGCGTTTTGTCCAATAAAGATGTACAAAAATAAAACAAGTTTTGTGTGTTTTATATTCTGTATCTTCAGGCCAGTAAAAGAGTTGAGATTAAAAAAAAAAGTGCACAACAGACAAATGACCTTCACGGTCCCTTTTGACAAAAATCCATCAAACAGGTCTGGGTTTCTATGAGGTCCTAAATCAGAATGATCCCTCCTAATAACCATGATGTGAAACACCCTTGCGAAATGAGCAGGGGCTTTGCTACACATCTTCAGGGGAAAATCCCCTGAAGAGCGGGGAACATCTCCTGAAGAGCAGGGAAACCTGCGAAACAGGCTTGTCGGGATGAAATAGCCTCTGTTTATATATATATATATATATATATACACTACCGTTCAAAAGTTTGGGGTCACATTGAAATGTCCTTATTTTTGAAGGAAAAGCACTGTACTTTTCAATGAAGATAACTTTAAACTAGTCTTAACTTTAAAGAAATACACTCTATACATTGCTAATGTGGTAAATGACTATTCTAGCTGAAAATGTCTGGTTTTTGGTGCAATATCTACATAGGTGTATAGAGGCCCATTTCCAGCTACTATCACTCCAGTGTTCTAATGGTACAATGTGTTTGCTCATTGGCTCAGAAGGCTAACTGATGATTAGAAAACCCTTGTGCAATCATGTTCACACATCTGAAAACAGTTTAGCTCGTTACAGAAGCTACAAAACTGACCTTCCTTTGAGCAGATTGAGTTTCTGGAGCATCACATTTGTGGGGTCAATTAAACGCTCAAAATGGCCAGAAAAAGAGAACTTTCATCTGAAACTCGACAGTCTATTCTTGTTCTTAGAAATGAAGGCTATTCCACAAAATTGTTTGGGTGACCCCAAACTTTTGAACGGTAGTATATATATATATATATATATATATATATATATATATACACACACACAGCCTGTCTTACTGTATATGGAAAAAAACAGTACCAAAGTTGATTTTACGGTAAAAAACCTCTGTCGGTGGAATTTAACCATAAAATCTATTGTCAATTTTACAATCTACAATTTGATTGGTCATTTGTTTTGAAATCATAAGTCAAGCAGATATTTAAGTACAGTATTCATCCTTATTTCAACAAAAAATATTTTTGGAACCCGCAGCAGCTGAGATGTGCTCCAGCACCCCCGCGACCCCGAACGGGACAAGCGGTAGAAAACGGATGCATGGATACATGATATTTTGATTTCGATAATATTGCATTTTAAAATATATGCAATTGCATGCAGTACATGATTTGTTATGTCAAAAGGGAAAGAACAAATATATTTAGTAAGAAAACGCATATTATTTCCAGGCTTTAGCGGGCCACGTAAAATAACGTGGCGGGCCAGATTTGGCCCTCGAGTTTGACTCCTGTGTGCTATTTGATGGGAAAAAGAACACTTGTCATTCATAAAGCACATCATTGTTCGAGTACAAGTCTTCAGTCTCGGTGTAGCCTTGTGTGACGTGTGTATTGATCAGTGTGTGCTCCCATCATGCAGACGTAGCACCAGTGAGTGTAGACACCATGTTGCCTCTTGACTGTAAAGGGTGTTAAATGATGAAAGGCTGCAGGGTCAGTGTCTCATCTTGCTTCTTCAACGTTTCAAGAAGCCGCCGGCTGGGAAGGTGTTACCCTTCGATGGTTATAGCCACCCTGCACATGACTACTAATGGTCAATATTTACTATGTTTCACCCTTTTCTCGCTCGCACACACCCAAACAAAGACATGCAGTACTAACCCCATTTACCAGCTTGGGTTCTTAACTCAAAACACATGTATCTAAAATCTACTTTTCCCATTGAAATGAATGGAAATCAATTTATTAGTGTTGCCCGCACACCCGAAAAAAAGCACATTTTAACATGTCACATGCATGCTTTTTTAAAAACAAAAGGTGAGGCCTTTAATCCCAGGAACGCCATGTGTCAGGTTCAAACACCGATGACATCTATTAAACAAGACAAGAAGCAAGGAATTAAACAGAGACAGGATTCAATTTAGCTCAATGAAGAGAAACGTCTGGGCTGTAATCTCGTACAGTCTTCCACTGCGCTCTGACGAAATGGTTGCACGCCTCCTCTTTTATTTGGACTTTCCCTGATTACATGGCAACAGCTGTTTCTAAAGGGAGGGGGGGTCGTAAACAGCTGTTGCTTTAGGTCACAAAACAGTTAAAAGAAAACATGCCTGGAGCTTGCGTCAGGTCCTGCTTCCTCTCCGCTTTGTAGATCTCGGGTCAAGACAAGATCTTCCTGTGGATCACAATAGATCAAAGAAACCGACACCTTCATGTCGCTTCCCATCGTACACAGTGGAGTTTTACAAGCCTTTTGCTTGGTAATATCAAATATAATATCGCCGGGAACTTATGGGAACACAAAGTTTTGTGATAACTTAGATACAATTATTCTGACACCATGCCCACCGTCAAGCATGGTGGTGGTAGTATTATGCTCTGGGCCTGTTTTGCTGCCAATGCAACTGGTGCTTTACAGAGAGTAAATGGGACAATGAAAAAGGATTCTTCAGGACAACCTAAAATCATCAGCCCGGAGGTTGGGTCTTGGGCGCAGTTGGGTGGTCCAACAGGACAATGACCCCAAACACACATCAAAAAGGTAAAGAAATGGCTAAATCAGGCTAGAATTAAGATTTTAGAATGGCCTTCCCAAAGTCCTGATGTCAGGTTCAAACACGAATAACATCTGATGAAGTGAAGTGAATTACATTTATATAGCGCTTTTTCTCAAGTGACTCAAAGCGCTTTACATTGTGAAACCCAATATCTAAGTTACATTTAAACCAGTGTGGGTGGCACTGGGAGCAGGTGGGTAAAGTGTCTCGCCCAAGGACACAACGGCAGTGACTAGGATGGCGGAAGCGGGGATCGAACCTGCAACCCTCAAGTTGCTGGCACGGCCGCTCTACCAACCGAGCTATACCGCCCCTATTAAACAAGACTTGAAGCAAGGAATTAAACAGAGACAGAATTAAATTTGGCTCAATGAGGAGACACGTCTGGACTGTACTCTTTTCACCAGTTCCACCACGCTCTGATGAAAGATTGTACGCCTCCTCTTTTATTTGGACTTTCCCTGATTACATGGCAACAGCTGTTTCTAAGGGAGGGGGGTCGTAAACAGCCATCGCCTTGTTTACAAAACAGTTCAAAGAAAAGGTCGCCTTGAGGGAGGTCAGGCCCTGCTTCCTCTCCGCTTTGTAGACCTCGGGTCAAGACAAAATCTTTTTGCGGATTACAACACATCAAAGAAACAGAACACCTTCATGTTGCTTCCCATCCTACACAGTGGAGTTTTACAAGCCTTCTTCTCGGTAGGATCAAAGACAGCTTTTGTCCTCCCGCCGGGCGAGCTGAACTCAAGGTAACACAAAGTTTTGTGATAACTTAGATACAAATAACACCTGACAAACGTGTGGACAATGCTGAAGAAACAAGTCCAACACATTTAGCTGAACTGCACCAATTTTGTCAAGAGGAGTGGTCAACAATTCAAGCAGAAGCTTGTGGATGGCTACCAAAAGTGCCTTATTGCAGTGAAACTTGCCAAGGGACATGTAAGCAAATATTAACATTGCTGTATTTATACTTTTGACCTAGCAGATTTTCAGTAGACCCATAATAAACTCATAAAAGAACCAAACTTCATGAATGTATTTTGTGGCCAACAAGTATGTGCTCCAATCACTCTATCACAAACAAATAAGAGTTGTAGAAATGATAGGAAACTCAAGACAGCCATGACATTATGTTCTTTACAAGTGTATGTCAACTTTTGACCACGACTGTTTATTATTATTATTATTTTTCCTGCTCAGTTAATTTTTGCCAGTTTTTTTCATGTCCTAACTTTTTTTGGGGGGGTATGGGAACATTATGGTTCTTTTTTTTTTTTAAGCGTGTGTATTTTGAAATTATTGATATTAGCCAAAGTTGCAACCTTCTAACTTTTTTTAAATTTAGCTGGAGGTAAAAAAGATTAGCGAAGGATCTGGGGTGAGTTGATCGATGCCGTCTTAGAGGTATTGATGGTTTACACGGCCTTGCAGAGGAAATTGTAGCTTGAAACAACACAAACAGTATGAAAAAGTTTATGGAGTTAAGTTTTACTTTCCTACAAAGAACGCTTCAAATCATCAAATAAAAAAAATAATATTGCATTTATTTATTGTCGACTATCGCAGTGCTTGCTATTTATGACGTTTTATGGGGTGGAAAACAAAAAAAATGTAACCTTGAGGATCCTATGTATGTATGTACAGTATATTTGTCTTACAGTATGTGCGGGAGCCCAAAAATGTCCCCCAGCTAGCCAAGAAAGCCCCGCCCCCAAACAGCATGTGTGGCACCCGGGCAACAAGGGACCCCCGACCTTATGCGCGCATGCGGGCCCCCCAATTTCAAACCACCACGTCGCCGAGCAGGCCAGCGGAAGGCCGCAGAATGACACACCTGGCCGGGGACAAGGCACGGGTGAAGCAGGAGACAAGCAGCCCCCAAGCCAGCAAAAGACCACACCTCATGCGGGCAGAAAGAAGCCTGTTTCTTGCAGGGCCTTAACATATTGTAAAAATACAATTAATCATTAAATTAGAATTCACACTTATTTGCTTCATCACTGAAGCTAAGCAGTGGATGTTTATTTCAGATATTTTAGCATATATTGACCAACTATGGATTGGCTTTAGCATCTTTAATGTGAAAAATGTATCAAAGTGGACCCTGATCCTTTCATTTTTTTCTGGATGCGGCCCTAAGTGGAAAACATTTTTGACACCCCTGATCTATAAATAAATATTAAGAGAAAATTAATTCTGCAAGCAGCGATGGACAGGACCGACTTTGAGGGCTCATAAAATCCAAACCGGAGCAGTAATTAAAACTCTTTCATCAACTTTTAATCAGAAGGGTTCAATCTCTCTCCTGTGCAAATTTGGAGCCGACACGACAAGCGCGCTCAGAGGAGATAATGTTTGAAAAAAGGTGACTGTTTTTACACAACTTTTGTTTTGAAGGGGGAATTGCAAACTTCCTGTTGATTTTTGCTGGGGGTTTTCAGTGTATTAAATATAGGTCTAAGTGAGACCTACATAGAGGTTTTTGTTTCATGTCTCTACGACATTCCTCCTGGGAGTTACAGGCAGTTGTGTCTGTGTTTTCTTCCTAGGGGGCGCTAGAGCGCAATTTTGAGTTTTGGGGTTTGGTTTTTTGATTAGATCGCAATTTTCGCCAGGCCTGATGTGTGTCCAATTTGGTGAGTTTTGAAAGCATGTTAAGGGGGTCAAATTACAGCTCAAAGAGGCGGCGGTATAATAATAAAACGCTAGAAATACAATAGGGTCCTCGGTCCCTAATAAGACAACTGTAATAGATATGACACATAAGACTTTACAGGATTCATCATTATGGTTTTAGTCTTTGTGTGGTGTTCGGGTCTGTGAGACCCGTTTTCATTTTTTATTAAAAGAAAAATTATACAATTAATACATTTTTCAAACTGAGACTCACTGACTTTGGCTCATTTTCTGTAAAGAACATATATCAGAATACATATTTAATGACCACACACCATACACCCCCCTACACATTATTACATTTAAGATGTACGGGTCCACTGGACGATACCACACATTTAGGTATGAATCCAATACCAAGTAGTTACAGGATCATACATTGGTCATATTCAAAGTCCTCATGTGTCCAGGGACATATTTCCTGAGTTTATAAACATACCGTATTTCCTTGAATTGCAGCCGGGAATATAGTATTCGCCTGCCTAGAATTACAGCCGGGTCAAACTCGTTTCGCAAAATAATTAGCGCATGCTTGGCACTTCCGCCGGGTCAAATATGAGTCATTAAATGACTCCCGCCTCCTGGTGGTAGAGGGCGCTAGTGATCCTTCTTGCGACTTCCAGTACTGCAGAAGACCGGTGCTGCAGAAGAAGACAACCGGCAGCAAGCCTGAGCAGCGATCGTTTGCTTGCACTTTTAACATGGAGGATTACATATCTAAAATAAAACAGTTTTTTAAACTGGACTTTCAATCGAAGCAGGAGGTAATAATTAAAGGAATATCTCCAGAGACTTTTAAAACTGAAGAAAGATAAGGAAGACTGCATTTGATCAGAAGCAGCTGCAGATGGACATCATTTATAAGTAAAGGTAAGACCATAATAACGTTTTTTTTTATTAAATGTGCTTTTCATGATAAGGTAAGCGCTGGAGTGAGAAGAGGTTTTAAAATAATTAGCGCATGCTTGCCCATCCCGCATGCTTTTGGTAAGCGCAGGAGTGAGAAGAGGTTTTAAATTAATTAGCGCCCCGGCGGCTATTCATGGAAATACGGTAATATCAATTTTAAAAAAAGGAAAACATATTTTTCATACCAAAGACTATAAAAATGGGACCCATTACCTCCCTGCTTGGCACTCAGCATCAAGGGTTGGAATTGGGGGTTAAATCACCAAAATGATTCCCGAGCGCGGCCACCGCTGCTGCTCACTGCTCCCCTCACCTCCCAGAGGTGTGTGTGACTATCAGTGGTACTTTAATATTCAAAGTCCTCATGTGTCCAGGGACATATTTCCTGAGTTTATAAACATAATTAAAACATTTTTTTAAACGAAAGATTTTGTGATGCTAAAAAATATTGATGTAATCATTGACTAGATACGCGATTGTACTTGGTATCATTACAGTGGATGTTAGGTGTAGATCCACCAGTGGCGTTTGTTTATATTGTCGCGTCCCAGAAGAGTTGGTGCTGCAGGGAATTCTGGGAATTTGTTCTGTAGTGTTTATTTTGTGTTGCGGTGCAAATATTCTCCCAAAATGTGTTTGTCATTGTTGTTTAGTGTGGTTTCACTACATGGCACATGTTTATGACAGTGTTGGCGTTGTTCATAAGGCCATCATTAGTGTGACATGTATGGATTTTGATTAAGTATGGCCTTCACTCAAATGTGATCAGTTTAAAAACAATAGTGTCCAATAAAAAAAATAGTGTCCAATATTGCAACAAAACTAACTTTGTTGGTAAAAATCCAAATAAATACTTAAATATCTGCTTAATTTATGGTTTCGAAGCAAGTTATCCATCAAATTGTACACTATAAAAATGACCAATAGATTTTACTGTAAAATTTAGGGAGTTTTTTTTTTTTTTACAGTATATTACTGTAAGTTGGAGAAAAAAAACGACCAATGTTTGTTTTTTTACAATGTAATTCTGTCGACTGAGCTGTCAGGTTTTGTTTTTTTTATCCATGGTTGCTGATTTTATGGTACCACATTTTATTATGGTAAGAAAACTGGCGGCTGAGTTGCCAAAATAAAATGAAACAGCGGTACTGTATTTCTGTTTACAGTAATATGTTGTAAAAATAACTGCCCATTTTTTTCTGTAAAAAACAGTGGTCAAATCCACAGTTTTTTTTGTACTCTTTACGTAAACATTATTTAAAATATTTAAAATTCATAGGGAAATTCATTAATTATTTACTGTTACAAGCGGCCATCTAATGCAGTGGTTCTTAACCTTGTTGGCGGTACCGAACCCCACTAGTTTCATATGCGCATTCACTGAACCCGAACCGTAATCATAAAATGATGTTATATTAAAGGCCTACTGAAACCCACTACTACCGACCACGCAGTCTGATAGTTTATATATCAATGATGAAATCTTAACATTATAACACATGCCAATACGGCCGGGTTAACTTATAAAGTGACATTTTAAATTTGCCGCTAAACTTCCGGTTCGAAACGCCTCTGCGGATGACGTATGCGTGTGACGTAGCCCGGCGAACACGGGTATGCCTTCCACATTGAAGCCGATACGAAAAAGCTCTCTTTTCATTTCATAATTCCACAGTATTCTGGACATCTGTGTTCGTGAATCTGTTTCAATCATGTTCATTGCATTATGGAGAAGGAAGCCAAGCAAGCAAAGAAGAAAGTTGTCGGTGCGAAATGGACGTATTTTTCGAACGTAGTCAGCCACAACAGTACACAGCCGGCGCTTCTTTGTTTACATTCCCGGAAGATGCAGTCAAGATGGAAGAACTCGGATAACAGAGACTCTAACCAGGAGGACTTTTGATTTGGATACACAGACGCCTGTAGAGAACTGGGACAACACAGACTCTTACCAGGATTACTTTGATTTGGATGACAAAGACGCAGACGTGCTACTGTGAGTATGCAGCTTTGGCTTTTTTTTGCGTATGTACGTAACTTTTTTAAAATATATAAGCTTTATGAACCTTGGGTTAGGTGAACGGTCTTTTGGGCTGAGTGATTGTGTGTGTTGATCATGTGTTTGAATTGTATTGGCGTGTTCTATGGAGCTAGGAGCTAGCAGAGGAGCTAGGAGCTAGCATAACACGTACCGTACCGTACGTGCGCGTCACGTACTAACTTTTTAAAAATATATAAGCTTTATGAACCTTGGGTTAGGTGAACGGTCTTTTGGGCTGAGTGATTGTGTGTGTTGATCAGGTGTTTGAATTGTATTGGCGTGTTCTATGGAGCTAGGAGCTAGCAGAGGAGCTAGGAGCTAGCATAACAAACACGCAGGTGTTATTATGCAGGATTAATTTGTGGCATATTAAATATAAGCCTGGTTGTGTTGTGGCTAATAGAGTATATATATGTCTTGTGTTTATTTACTGTTGTAGTCATTCCCAGCTGAATATCAGGTACCGTGAGTATGCAGCCTTGGCTGCTAAACATTCGATAACTTGACCGTATGTGCGCGTCACGTACGTAACTTTTTAAAAATATATAAGCTTTATGAACCTTGGGTTAGGTAAACGGTCTTTTGGGCTGAGTGATTGTGTGTGTTGATCAGGTGTTTGAATTGTATTGGCGTGTTCTATGGAGCTAGGAGCTAGCAGAGGAGCTAGGAGCTAGCATAACAAACACGCAGGTGTTTTTATGCAGGATTAATTTGTGGCATATTAAATATAAGCCTGGTTGTGTTGTGGCTAATAGAGTATATATATGTCTTGTGTTTATTTACTGTTGTAGTCATTCCCAGCTGAATATCAGGTCACCCTCGGCTCTCACAGCATCTTCCCTATCTGAATAGCTTCAACTCCCCACTAGTCCTTCACTTGCACTTTACTCATCCACAAATCTTTCATCCTCGCTCAAATTAATGGGGAAATTGTCGCTTTCTCGGTCCGAATCTCTCTCACTTCATGCGGCCATCATTGTAAACAATAGGGAACTTTGCGTATATGTTCAACTGACTACGTCACGCTACTTCCGGTAGGTGCAAGCCTTTTTTTTATCAGATACCAAAAGTTGCAATCTTTATCGTCGTTGTTCTATACTAAATCCTTTCAGCAAAAATATGGCAATATCGCGAAATGATCAAGTATGACACATAGAATAGATCTGCTATCCCCGTTTAAATAAAAAAAATTCATTTCAGTAGGCCTTTAAAGAAATACTAATAAAGATATATTTTACAAACGGAAAGTTACAGGAATGTATACATAATCCCATGTTTACATCTCATTGTGCAACATGTGAATGTTTTAGTGGGAACTAAATGCGATATCTGAAAGGGGTACACATTATTTCCAAAGCAGGACCCCCACCCAGACATACAATACTAGTACACAGCTCATGAAAAACAATATGTTATAGTCATTGTAAGTGGGCCAAAACACTTATATGAGAAAATAATCTCATGGAAATGACTGCTGTCATTTGATTACAATAATAAAACATTTAACTTGTTATTTAGTCAGGTTTGGCCCGGTAGGAAATGCTTCACGGACCGGTACCGGTCCCCGGACCGGTGGTTGGGGACCACTGTCTTAAAGCACCTCTTCCTGAGGGCACAGATATGACGTGGTATAGTACCGAATATGATTCGTACGGTATACCGGTAGTACAACCCTAGTAGAGTGTTATATAAATACACACCATTTACCATTCTTCGTAGTCAGACTGAGGATTGGAACCTCCCTGTGACGATATTTCTATCTTTACACCTACAAACTGCTTTAAGTGCGGCATTTCCCGCCATTCTCAGCGCCTCCTGCCACGTCTCAACATTAAGTTCCTTAATCCTGAGAAAGTATCGGTGCATACTTAAACGTGGGACAAAGTCCTCCTGTGTCGACGTTTAAAGCGAATACGAAAGAAAGTCGATGTTAAGTGGCGAGCGGGAAGGAGATCAAAAAGGAGACCATATGTGTGTTTAGCTCCGACAAGCTCGGAGTTTGTTCGTAAAGTTGGCGGAGATGAAGAGAAAGTGGGAGCGGGAGGAAAAGCAGATGAGACGAGGGGAGGAGGCGGGGGTTTAGATTTCGATTAGTTAAGAGCAGAGCGGCTGTGATTCTGCTCAGCTGGAAAGCAAAAGTATTGACGTGGAGTCAGAGAACCTCGGTTCCCCCTTGCTTCCCTCCCCTACGGTCCCTCAGGTGGGCATTAAAACCCAGCCGAGCGGTGGAGGCTTGAAGGGGAAAAAGCCCCCGAGAGCCGAGTCGGAGCTTTGATTCGCCTGGATTTCTCACATCAACTGCTCGGCGCTTCCACGTCTTCTTTTAAAAACCACCAAATTTAATCACCGCCGGTTTACTTTTCAATTATCAATTCTTTGTTTAACGGCACGGCGGCTTAGAGCCAGCTTAACGCTACTAACGGCACTTAAGATGCTGGTCTTGGTGGGTCTGCTGAGGGAACCTTTTAATGAGGCCTGTGTTGAGTTGGGGGTGGAGGTTTGCAAACTTTAGTATCGGTCTTACATTATACACACACCATAATAATACTCATATATTGAAGCACAGTACAATCCATCAAGCGGTGTGGCTTCATAGCTTACCAAAGTCATACCAAAACATTCTGATAGATTTTTGAGCGCCGTGTGTAATGTTCTATATTTTCAAAGAAACATATGAAATGTTGGTGTTGTTTACTTGAGTCATATTGCAGTCTTCATGTATCTCTTACATACTTGCCAACCCTTCCGGATTTTCCGGGAGACTCCCGGAATTCAGCGCCTCTCCCGAAAACCTCCCGGAAGAAATTTTCTTC
The DNA here is from genome assembly GCF_033978785.1 of Entelurus aequoreus. NCBI lineage: Eukaryota > Metazoa > Chordata > Actinopteri > Syngnathiformes > Syngnathidae > Entelurus > Entelurus aequoreus. Next base: position 39,117,441 of record NC_084751.1, read on the forward strand.
CATAAATCTCCTGTAATTTAGCCGGACCCTCCAGCTCCATGCGGACCTGAGTGGGGACAGCGGCGACAGTCTGTTTTCACGTCCGCTTTCCCACGATATAAACAGCGTGCCTGCCCAATCACGTTATAACTGTAGAATGATCGAGGGCGAGTTCTTGGTTTCTTATGTGGGTTTATTGTTAGGCAGTTTCATTAACGTCCTCTCAGCGCGGTAACAACACACAACAACAGCAGTCACGTTTTCGTCTACCGTAAAGCAGTTCGTCCGCCGTAAACAGCAATGTTGTGACACTCTTAGACAGGACAATACTGCCATCTACTGGATAGCCTCCGGAACACTGAAATTCAAGTATTTCTTTTATTTATATGTATAATAAATAAATAAATTTAAAAAAAAAAATATATATATATATATATATATATATATATATATATATATATATATATATATATATAGCTAGAATTCACTGAAAGTCAAGTATTTCATACATATATATATATAGAAATATTATATATATATATATATATATATATATATATATATATATATATATATATATATATATATATATATATATATATATATATATATATATATATATATATATATAATATATATATATATATATATATATATATACACGTTTTCGTCTACCGTAAAGCAGTTTGTCTGCCGTAAACAGCAATGTTGTGACACTCTTAAACAGGACAATACTGCCATCTACTGGATAGCCTCTGGAACACTGAAATTCAAGTATTTATTTTATTTATATGTATAATAAAAAAAAATATATATATATATATATATATATATATATATATATATGTATAAATATATATAGCTAGAATTCACTGAAAGTCAAGTATTTCATACACACATACATATATATATATATATATATATATATATATATATATATATATATATATATATATATATATATATATATACACATGTATATATATATATATATATATATATATATATACACATGTATATATATATGTATATATATATATATATATATATATATATATATACATACGGGCAGAGAGACTCAGAAGGCGCCGGAAACGAAAGGAGAAGGAAAGAAAAGACTTCTTCAAGGATCCTTTTCGGTTTGCCCGTCAGCTCCTGGACGAAAAGCGAAGTGGCAAGCTGTCCATCGCGAAAGAGGATCTGGAACAACACATCAAGGACCAGTATACGGATGCAGCCAAAGATACACCACTTGGTTCACCAGGCCATGTGCCACGTCCAGAGCCCCCAGAGACCCCATTCGACACTTCCCCACCTAGGCTGAGCGAGATTAAAGAAGTCCTTAAGAAAGCCAGATCAGCCTCTGCACCAGGACCAAACGGGCTTCCTTACAAGGTGTATAAAAACTGTCCGCAAGTGACCACAATCTTGTGGAAGCTCATGAGTGTTGTGTGGAAGAAGCAATCCATTCCAGCGGAGTGGCAAGAGGCAGTTGGAATATTCATCCCCAAGGAGCAAAATTCAACCAACATCAGCCAGTTCAGGTCAATCGCTTTACTGAACGTGGAGGGAAAAGTATTTTTCTCTGTCCTGGCAAAAAGGATATCCAGCTTCCTCAGCAACAACTGCTACATCGATACAAGCTGTCAAAAAGCCGGACTGCCAGGCTTTCCGGGGTGCATAGAGCATGCATCCGTGATTTGGGATCAGATACAGCGTGCCAAAAGAGAGAGGAGCAACCTCCACGTGGTATGGCTCGACCTGGCAAATGCCTATGGCTCAGTACCACACAAGCTGGTTGAGTTTGCCCTGAATTTCTTCCACGTTCCTGTGTGTGTCAGTAACATCATAGCCAAGTATTTCAAAGTGGGAATTGCCATGGGCTGCTCCATATCACCAATCCTCTTTGTGGCTGCATTTGAAGTGTTACTCATTGGAGCAAGGCAAATGGTCAGAGGCCTGAAAACACCGTCAGGAGGAAGACTCCCCGCTCTGAGAGGTTTCATGGATGATGTGACAAGCATCCTACAGACCGCCCCATGCACAGCACGACTCCTCAAGCGTTTCGACGAACTGACCGTCTGGGCGAGGATGAAGATAAAGCCTGCTAAGTCCAGGAGCCTGTCCATCAGGAAGGGTGTGAGAGATGACAGGACAGTCTTCACAGCAGGAGGTGAGAAGATTCCACTCCTGGCAGAGCAGCCCATCCGAAGCCTCGGGAGGGAGTATACAGCAGAGCTTTCGGACAGGCAGATGGGGAGGGTAGTCCAGAAACAACTAAAAGAGGGGCTCGTAAGGATCGACGGCAGCCAACTTCCTGGGAAGCTGAAGGTTTGGTGTTACCACTTCACACTTTTCCACCACGTAATGTGGCCGCTGAAAGTAGCCGAAATTCCATCTTCTCAGGCCAGCAAGATGGACAGCATCGCCAACGGTTATATCAGGAAGTGGCTGGGCCTCCCCCGCTGTTTCTCGGACACAGGTCTTTTCGGCAAGAACATTCTGCAACTTCCTCTGAAGTCAATCAATCTGGGTTACAAGCAGGAGAAGACTCGCCTTGTACTGGAATTGAGGGAATCAAGAGACGAAGCTGTGAAGAGTGCAGCGGTGACTGTCCGCACTGGACGAAAGTGGAAGGCTCAGGTGGAAGTGGACCAAGCTGTCTCAAGGCTGAAGTACAAGGAGATTCTGGGAAGAGTCCAAGACAGCCGGGCAGGACTGGGATGGGGGCAACCAGTCCAGTTCTGGTCCAAAGCCACGAGACAGCAGAGGAAGGCCATGGTGGTGGAAGAGGTCACACAAGTGGCGCAAGACCAGTATTGGATCAAGGCCGTAACCCAGGGAAAACAGGGGGCATGGACTCGCTGGGAGGATACCATCAAAAGAGTCATAACCTGGGCCGACATCTGGCGAACTCCTCAATCTCGGCTTAGCTTCCTCGTGAGGGCAGCGTATGACACCCTGCCATGCCCTCGAAACCTCGCCCAATGGTTCGGAAGCGAGGGCAAGTGCTCCCTGTGCAGCAAAGACAATGCAGGACTCAAACATATCCTTTCAGGTTGCAACGTCGCGCTGACGCAGGGACGCTTCCGGTGGCGACACAATCAGGTGCTGAGGAAGTTGGCAGAGCTGTTGGAGAGATGCAGAGTCGGGGCAAACAACGCCACAGATCGCCATCGGCCAAACATCAATTTCATCAAACCAGGAGAGGTAGGACAGAAGACAGAGGCGGGAAGATCATCACTTCTGCTTACCCCTGGTAAGGGCTGGGAGATGCGCGTTGACCTGGACAAGCTGCTAGTCTTCCCAACTGAGGTAATACAGACAACGCTAAGACCAGACGTTGTGATGTGGTCCTCAGCTGCTAAGAAAGTCCTCATCATTGAACTAACCGTGCCATGGGAGGAGGGAATACCAGTAGCACATGAGTTCAAACGGTCAAAGTACAGCGACCTGGCAGAGGACTGCAAGGGGGGAGGCTGGTCTGCGTCCATTCACCCCGTGGAGATCGGATGCAGGGGCTTCGTAGGAGGTTCTGCGACCCGGCTCCTGCGTGCGGCGGGAATGACCGGTTACAGCCTGAGGAGGGCCATTAAGGAGTTGGCAGAGGAGGCAGAGAAGGCAAGTTTCTGGATGTGGCTAAGAAGGAGGGACAACACTTGGGGCTCAACACCCCATTGAGGTCAGTTGCAGGGAGTGGCGCGGGGAGACGTCCCCGCTTAGCCACTGCCCCCCCACCGCGAGGTGTCCTGGCTTGGGGGCGAAACATCAGTGAACGGTGGCACCAGCTGACGACCCTGCAGCTGACCTCGAAGTGCACTGGAGGAGGTGCGACAGGCAGAGATGCCAAGCAGTTAGGTCTGTACTTATTAATATATATATATATATATATATATATGTATATATATATATATATATACATATATATATATATATATATATATATATATACATACATATATATATATATATATATATATATATATATATATATATATATATATATATATATATATACATATATATATATATATATATATATATATATATATATATATATATACTATATATATATATATATATATATATATATATATATACATATATATATATACATACATATATATATATATATATATATATATATATATATATATACATATATATATATATATACATACATATATATATATATATATATATATACATACATATATATATATATATATATATATATATATATATATATATATATATATATGCCCCCACGACCCGACCTCGGATAAGCGGAAGAAGATGGATGGATGGATGGATATATGAAATACTCGAGTTGGTGAATTCTAGCTGTAAATATACTCCTCCCCTCTTAACCACGCCCACAACCACGCCCCCTGCCCCACCCCCCACCTCCCGGAATCGGAGGTCTCAAGGTTGGCAAGTATGAGCTCTTATCTTTGACTGCCATCTACTGGTCACACTTATTACACCGTGTACCTAATAAAATAGCTTCGAGGTCGGTAAGCAAAACCAGAATTAATCCGTACATTAGGTACACCGGGTTTTAAGGCGCACTGTCGAGTTTTGAGAGGAAAAAAAATATTTTAAGTGCGCCTTACAGTCTGGAAAATACGGTAGTCCAAGACTGGCCCCCCCCCATCTTGAATACGTCGGACCGATATGTATACAAGTTATGGCTCTTGTATGGATTTTTAGATGTACATTGTCTTTCTTTTCTTCCTCTGATTTCCTCTTTTAATTTTTTTTTAGCAGTATATGCTGTAACAGCAAGCGCAGGTATTGCGATCTTTCCAGCTGAGGGTTCGGCAGCCGTTGGCGCCGTGCACGCACTTCAGCCAATGAGGAGGCTCCATCTGCTCAACCCTTCTTTCTCTACCTGATTGGATATGGAGGGGTTGACCGCCAGAAAGACGAATTATTTTGTCTTCCAGGGTTTTATTTACTAAATACTTCATTATAAGGCACAAACAGCACGCAGACGTACAATTTTTTCCAAAATGATTACCGTTATGATATACTGTATGATGCTAGTTTGATATTCTTTTTCAGTTAAATAATTTAACCTAGGTACCCCAGCTTTACGTAAACACAGTCTCAAAGGAATATAACCTGCGGAGGCACTTTCTGACCAAACATCCACATTTCCATGTCTGGCCCCTGGCCTCTTGAAACTGCGGCTCGCTTCATTATGTAGTTGAACAGCCCCGCACTACTGTGTCTAAAAATGTATTCCGTGAATTTGTAAACAATGAAACAATATATTCTTCTTTTTTCTTTTAAATAGTATATGTAGCAATATGCAAAAAAATAAATAAAGGCACATCTAATTCTCAAGGTTGAGCAATCAATATTTATATAAAAACAAAAAAAGATAAAGAAAGTAAGGTAAGAGACAATACAAATAGATAAGACAAAAATAAATGATTAAACATTTTTTAAAAATTGCTTAATACAAAATTTAAATTCCTCCAATATCGACAATCATTTGAGGGCTTTTTTTTTTTTTTTTTTAACCATTTTCCAAGAATGTATTCATAATTTTATTTGATTAAAATCCTCACTTAAAAGTTGTACAATAAAAGAATATATAAAAGGAACAATATCAACAGCCTGACAATGTGAAAGACACTACGAAAAACACTGATATATACACTACCGTTCAAAAGTTTGGGGTCACCCAAACAATTTTGTGGAATAGCCTTCATTTGTAAGAACAAGAATAGACTGTCGAGTTTCAGATGGAAGTTCTCTTTTTCTGGCCATTTTGAGCGTTTAATTGACCCCACAAATGTGATGCTCCAGAAACTCAATCTGCTCAAAGGAAGGTCAGTTTTGTAGCTTCTGTAACGAGCTAAACTGTTTTCAGATGTGTGAACATGATTGCACAAGGGTTTTCTAATCATCAATTAGCCTTCTGAGCCAATGAGCAAACACATTGTACCATTAGAACACTGGAGTGATAGTTGCTGGAAATGGGCCTCTATACACCTATGTAGATATTGCACCAAAAACCAGACATTTGCAGCTAGAATAGTCATTTACCACATTAGCAATGTATAGAGTGTATTTCTTATAAGTTAAGACTAGTTTAAAGTTATCTTCATTGAAAAGTACAGTGCTTTTCCTTCAAAAATAAGGACATTTCAATGTGACCCCAAACTTTTGAACGGTAGTGTATGTGAAAATATGTCCCAGAACTAAACAACATTGATATCATCTCGCCAGTGTTGATCTCATACTGTGATATCATTACTATCGATATTTGGATCAATCAGTTATGTTGCCACCTGCTGTTCAAAAGTCAAAAGATTTTGAATGACACAGAAATAAAGTAGGTCCCATGTTGAGACAAAGACTATTTATTTTCAATTGAAAATGAACCAAAAAACATCGATTTTTTCATGCCGGTGTTGATACTACTGTCTGACACTACCTGTGGTATGGATATCGATATTTGGATGGATCTGCAAAGGTGTGAGGGACTACAAGAAGAGTTAAAGAAACCTGACATGTTTTTTTCAAAAATAATTGTGTTTGTGTTAAACATATACTGAGACAGTCCTGCCCTGACACACATCCTTCTTTCCTCTGGGGGTCAGTCCTCTGACCTTTGACCTGCTCATTACACTGTCAACACATACCAAAAATGTGTGTGCGTGCGTGAAGGTGGTGAGACGGACAAGTTTCTTGGAAACATTCAATCTGTTCTTATGATTACCGTGTTTTTCGGACTAAAATCCTTTCATTTTTTTTTTAAACTCAACAGTGCGCCTTATAACTCGGTGCACCTAATGTACGGAACAATTTTGGTTGTGTTTACCGACCTCAAAGCTATTTTATTTGGTACATTGTGAAATGATAAGTGTGACCAGTAGATGGCACTCACACATAAGAGATATGTGTAGACTGCAATATGACTCAAGTAAACATCACCAAAATTGTATATGTTCCATTGAAAATATAGAACATTACACACGGCGCTCAAAAATCTATCAAAATGTTTTGGTACGACTTTGGTAAGCTATGAAGCCGCACCGCTCAATGGATTGTACTGTGCTTCAACATAGCAGTATTATAACGGTGTGTGTATAAGGTAAGACATATTATCTGGTGTTTTGTTTCACAATATTATGCAAAAGATACTTTTCTTACCTGCTGATCTGTATTTGGGATCGGGATCTGCATAAGTCCTGAAAATGTGCACGCCTCCGCCTTTGTAGTCCATAAGCTTCTTCTTTGTCTCTATCTTCTTGTTATGGGACATTCATCCTCCACTGTTGCCATTTCTAATATAAAGTAGTGTAAAGTTCTTACTTATATCTGTCAGTAAACTCGCCATGAAAGCGCTAAAACATACCGGTGTAGTGAGTTTACATTATTCACCCAAGGAACTTTAGTTATTAGAGTTCCGATTGGACAGTTTTTTACCATACACATTTCCGGCATTGTTATCGCACTAGTGAGCCACGGATGAGGAGATGCTGCTACGTTATTGATTGAAGTAAAGTCTGAATGTCATTAAAACAGTTAGCTCCATCTTTTGACACTTCTTCCACTCCCGTCCTTGCACGCTACACCGCTACAACAAAGATGACGGGGAGAAGACGCTGTCGAAGGTGAGCCACGTAAATAAGACCGCCCACAAATCGGCGCATCCTGAAGTGACTGTCAGAAAGCGACTTGAAGATGATCTGTAAAACATAATCTATGCAACATTTTGACCAAAGAACCACCATTACATGTTATGTAGACCACAAGGAAGTGTTTTACATTTAGAAAAAAAAAAAAACTAATATGACCTCTTTAATGCGCCCTATAATCCGGTGCGCCTTATAGTCCGGAAAAAACGGTATAAAAATATGATTTGAAGAATTGTTTTTCCAACTTGTTGTAATGTGGCGTCCGAGGGTCAAACGATAGGAAGACAGATTTTCAGTTTGTTGGAAGTGTGGCGTGTTTATTGACAAAGCATGTCTTAAACACGTGTAAAACTGAACAAAAAAATCAAAGTAGCTACTTAAACAATTAATAGTACAAAGCAAAGAATCTTACTCACTCAAATCAAGGAAGGAAAGTTTTTTTTTTTGGAATCAGCACTTCTGAATTGTTCACAACAAAATGGCTGCCGCACATAACCTTTTATATGACTTCCCATACTACCTGGCATGCACCACTGTTGCCCACAGGTTGGCTTACCAACATTATCTAACATTTCTACACGTCACACAGTTAGCCTACAATAGCGTGTAGTCACAGTGTTAAAATAAAGGAACCCAAAGATACTATTGCTATCTAACGCTCATATCTCTCTGAACCAAACCTAAGATTAATCTAAATAGAAAACAAACTCCCCCCTATGAGTTGGTATGATCTGTGATGACATCATCAACCTCACAAAACCAGGAAATGCCTGGAGGCTCCGCCCCAAACATTTCTGAATATGAACTGCCAGCACATGTAAGTAACAGTTAACTTAATA
>NC_084751.1:39125936-39153651 GCF_033978785.1 Entelurus aequoreus
TATGGGGGTGTATTAGTGCCCAAGGCATGGGTAACTTACACATCTGTGGAGGCACCGTTAATACTGAAAGGTACATACAGGTTTTGGGGGAACATATTTTGACCAAAATGTGTGTAAATGATCTTCCACAGTCACATGAACTTTGACTTTGTCTCAGTGTTTTTACAAAGCCATTAAGCTGTTCAGCATTATTATGTTGGCAGTTCGTTAAAGACGTGTTTGGAAAAGCAACCGAGTGTTTCCTCGAACCGCCACATTGGTGACATCCACAACTGCCACAACACATTCATTTGCCATCATTCAAATATTGCAATTATAATATAATCAAAACAATGATCAAAATGACACCATAATAGCCAAATTAAAGGTAACATAACTATAAACGTAACCAAACGTAAATCTTCAAACTTAAAGTGTTTACAAAGTTCAAAGAAGAAGAATACTGAATTTATTTAATTCATCCATTCTTTCACTCTCAAAATAATCTTACTTATCTCATCATATGAAATGTAACTTACTTCACCAATTATTATTTATTTATTTGTATTGTGATTACTTATGGAGTATATTGTGGATAAATTGAGAACAGGAAGTGAACAAAAGTTTTAGAAACTGTTATGTAAAAGAAAAGGGGTAGGATTAAATAAGCTCTGCTTCTTCCTACTCCTTTTCGAACATGTTGAAAAGAGAAACTGGAAATTGTGATGTATCATGTTGTATGCTTGCATGTTCGAAATAAACTCAAACTCAAACTTTTATAACCTACTTTCTGTGCAAAATCTTCATTTCTGGAGGTGTTCCTAGATTGCAAACGAAACCACGCCTCACCCTCCAAAAGAGTCATAATTTATATTTTCAAAATATACACTGTTTAAATATATATCTTGATGACAAACATCACCGATATTTTTTCCCCCAGACACGGTGGAATACAAACTTTATAAAACATATATACAGTAGATTCACCCGGTCACAAAATTAGGTACCCTCGTCTTGGAGTCAACTTCCACTTGTCTTTTACAGGCCTGTGCTACGCCGACAATGTTGTGCTGGATACCATACTTCAGGAAAGTCACAGCTCCACCATCCCCCCTCACCCTGATTGACTCTCCCACCCCCGTCTCCATTGTGGACTCCTTCCGTTTCTTGGGCACCACCATCACCCAGGACCTCAAGTGGGAGCCGACCATCAGCTCCCTCATCAAGAAGGCCCAGCAGAGGCTGTACTTCCTGCGGCAGCTGAGGAAACTTAAGGTGCCGACCGAGATGCTGGTGCAGTTTTACTCAGCCATCATCCTTCTCCATCACCGGTGCCACAGTCCAGGATAAGCATCGACTGCAGCGCATGGTACATGCTGCTGAGAAGGTGATTGGCTGCAAGCTCCCATCCCTCCAGGACCTGTTCTCCTCCAGGACCACAAGGCGTGTGGGCCGGATCACACCTGGCTCTTCTCACCCTGGTCACAAATTATTCTCCCCTCTCCTCTCAGGCAGGAGACTACGGTCCATCCAGACCCACACCTCCAGCAACCTGAACAGTTTTTTCCCCTCGGCCATCAGGCACATGAACCAGGCCTGGCCCTAACCAATCAGGCGCCCTAAGCAAGATTTTAGGTGGCGCCCCCCCCTTCCCCCCCCCACATCGGCAGTGAAGTGTATATACTCACAAGAAACCGAATAGCTTTGTCTTTGACCTTTTTTTTTTACTTAAAGAAAGCAAATTAACATATTATATGAGAATGTTATGTTATGATTATCTTTAACCGAATCACAGCAGTGCTCAAATGAAAAAAACAGCATTCCCTCTCATGTGATATTGCTTAATTAACATTAATGATGTGCACTTTAACAACTAGGCTTACAACTATACCTAATATATAAAGGGGTGGAAAAGTGACTATTACCTGCAGGGCAAACATTAGCTAACCAGAAGGCAATAACAATGTAAACAAAAAACATCTGCTTAAAAGATCTAATAAAAATGTCCCTGAGGAATGTAAGGTGGGAGTACTGTAATTACCTAACGTTACATTATTATTTTCCATAACAATTTAGCCCCCTCCACAATATTAACCCGACGTTAAAACAGAACTAGCTATTTATTGATTAGCAATTGCCGAATCATGTAACATTAGCTTAATGCTAAAAAGCCAGGTTACTATCACATTCTGTAACAGACAAATAATTTCATGTAGGCTAACGTTACCTACCTGCTACCTCTGTCTTTTTCTCGTTTCTCCTCCTCTTCTTTTCTATTTTTTCTTCCCTGGGCACCTGACAGTTTTGGCCGTTTTGACATCTTGTGTTGATTTTTTGATGTGGTAAGAGTCATGATACGGGAAGGGAGGGGGCGCACCGTGCGGGGGGATGGGGGGGGCGTAATGTTGTAACAAATAATATTTCTATTAAATAGGCTTTACTTTGCATTTTAATTAACGTTGGACTATTTTTTGTATTTAGAAATAATAGTACCAACTTTTTTTTTTTTTTTTTCTCCAACATTTGTGGCACTGGCGTGGCGCCCCCTGATGGACGGCGCCCTTAGCATTTGCCTATACGGCCTATGCCACGGGCCGGCCCTGACATGAACAACAGATCTGATAGCTCAGGCACAGCTCATTTTATTACCTATTCTGTGTTATATGTGTTTTATGTTGCACGATTGCACCAAGAAAAATGTCTAGTTAGTGAACCCGTTCTCAAACAATGGCAATAAAAACGATTCTGATTCTAATTACCATTGTCGGTATTAGCGGCATGGGCAGAGACAAAAAAAATAAGCCACTATCTGACTTCCTACCACCACCACAACAGGTCATCAGTAAGTTGAGACGGTCAAAGAGTTTATCTTGGATCCAAAATGACCAGATTTTGCTTGTCGGATCCTGAAGTTGCACGTCGTCAGCTGCAGGCTTGCGGGGCTTTGCGTTGCCGTCACAGAGTCTGGCAGAGTGCACAGATAAGAACGCCCACAAAAGGTGCGTATCTTCAAGTCCTGCATGGTGCCAGTGCTCCTGTGCGGATCTGAAACTTGGACTCTTTCCACATTGACTACTTGCCACCTTGATGCATTTCACAGGAACTGCCTCTGGAACATCCTTCTTATCCGGTGGTTCCGCCATGTCACAGATGATGCCGTTCACTCATGTCATGTCACTAGAATGGATGACGTAGTTACAGCACACCGCGCAGGGGCTGGCACCGTCAACGTGGCCGCCCTCGCCTGACCTGGACGTGACGTCCCAATGTGACATCAACCAGGTCCCAATCGAAGGCGGGGGTCAGTAACCCGCGGCTCTCGAGCCGCATGCGGCTCTTTAGTGCCGCCATAGTGGCACTAATATGTTAATATGTTTGTGTGTATGCTTCACTGATGAGCGTATTTGGTGAACAGCATTTTGTCCTACTAATTTCGGCAGTTCTTGAACTCACCATAGTGGCGACTGTGACGCAACAGTTTGTTTACATGTAAAATCTTCCACTCCTTCCTTGTGTTAACATGAACCCCGACTTAAACAAGTTGAAAAACATTCGGGTGTTACCATCTAGTGGTTAATTGTACGGAATATGTACTGTGCAATCTACTAATAAAAGTTTCAATCAATCAATCAGTCTCATTTTGTCCACCAAAAGTTTTATGCTGTGCGTGAATGCACAAAGGTGCGTTTGGTTGATGTTATTGACTTGTTGGAGTGCTAATCAGGCATATTTGGTCAGCGCATGACTGTTAGCTAATCAATGCTAACATGCTATTTAGGCTAGCTGTATGTACATATTGCATCATTATGCCTCATTTGTAGGTATATTTGAGCTCATTTAATTTTCTTTACTTTTATCCTCTTTGTATATAATTTAGTTTTGCATGTCTCATGACACATTATCTGTATGTCATATTGGCTGCATTTCAAGTAGTTGTTTGTGTGCCATGTTGTTCCAGACCACAGCAAACGTTACATAGCTTGCCAAAGATTGTAATAAATCTATTAAAAGAAGACAGCATTTAACTTGGACACACACATCTATACCTTTGGCCATTAAAAGCCAGTAATTTCCAGGAGTAATCTCACCTTCTGAGTAGCCTCTTTATTTACAAATGTTTTCTAATGTTGTAAAAATGTGTAGAATAAATATTACATTTCAACATTTCTGTCAACAAAGATTTGCTTTAGCCTGCGACACATAGTCATTTTGATAGTAGGCTATTATAGCTAATATAGACACTTACGTCATGTGTTGCCTTCATTATAAGACTTATATAATACTTTTCATTTTTTTCAGCTCCAGACATATTTGTTTTTTGTATTTTTGGTCCAATATGGCTCTTTCAATGTTTTGGTTTGCTGACCCCTGCTAAGACTTATTTGAGAAGCACTGCATTAAACCAACACTATCTATTACACATGTTCACTTTTTGAGAACAATAAATGAAATATTTTGGAGTGCAACATCTCAGGTCACTGCTTAAAGGCCTACTGAAATGATTGTTTTTTATTTAAACGGGGATAGCAGATCCATTCTGTGTGTCATACTTGATCATTTCGCGATATTGCCATATTTTTGCTGAAAGGATTTAGTATAGAACAACGACGATAAAGTTCGCAACTTTTGGTCGCTGATAAAAAAAAGCCTTGCCTATACCGGAAGTAGCGTGACGTCACAGGAGGAAGGATTCCTCACAATTCCCTATTGTTTACAATGGAGCGAGAGAGATTCGGACCGAGAAAGCGACGATTACCCCATTAATTTGAGCGAGGATGAAAGATTCGTGAATGAGGAACGTTAGAGTGAAGGACTAGAGAGGCAGTGCAGGGTGTATCTTTTTCGCTCTGACCGTAACTTAGGTACAAGGTCTCATTGGATTCCACACACTCTCCTTTTTCTATTGTGGATCACGGATTTGTATTTTAAACCACCTCGGATACTATATCCTCTTGAAAATGAGAGTCGAGAAAGCGAAATGGACATTCACAGTGACTTTTATCTCCACGACAATACATCGTTGACGCACTTTAGCTACGGAGCTAACGTGATAGCATCGGGCTCAAATGCAGATATAAACAAAATTTAAAAAACCCTGACTGGAAGGATAGACAGAAGATCAACAATACTATTAAACCATGAACATGTAAATACACGGTTAATAATTTCCAGCTTGACGAAGCTTAACAATTGAAGCTAACTTAGCTACGGAGCTAACATGATAGCATCAGGCTCGAATGCAGATAGAAACAAAATTAAAAAAAAACCCTGACTGGAAGGATAGACAGAAGATCAACAATACTATTAAACCATGAACATGTAAATACACGGTTAATAATTTCCAGCTTGGCGAAGCTTAACAATTGAAGCTGACTACGGAGCGGCGGCGGGCGTTGTAGCTTTCGACGACACCCCGGCCGCCATCAGAGTCGGCAAAAACATATATTTCCCCAAAGTTACGTACGTGACATGCACATAGCGACACGCACGTACGGGCAAGCGATCAAATGTTTGGAAGCCAAAGCTGTACTCACGGTAGTGTGTCTGCTATCCAGCTCAAACACAACACAACCTCCTGGTTGTGTTGCTGTAGTCCGCCGCTAATACACCGATCCCACCTACAACTTTCTTATTTGCAGTCTCCATTGTCCATTAAACAAATTGTAAAAGATTCACCAACACAGATGTCCAGAATACTGTGGAATTGTTCGATGAAAACAGAGCAGTTTGTATGGTGACACATTGGGTACGAATACTTCCGTTGCCGTCGTGACGTCACGTGCATACGTCATCATACATAGACGTTTTCAACTGGAAGTTTAGCGGGAAATTTAAAATTGCACTTTATAAGTTAACCCGGCCGTATTGGCATGTGTTGTAATGTTAAGATTTCATCATTGATATATAAACTATCAGACTGCGTGGTCGGTAGTAGTGGGTTTCAGTAAGCCTTAATGTGCAGTTCTTGCCGCCATAAACTCAACCAGGTTAACATTTTCACCATTAATTAGTTGCTTATTAACATGCAAATTAGTAACATATTGGCTCTTAACTAGTCATTATTAAAGACCTACTGAAATGAATTTTTTTTATTTAAACGGGAATAGCAGATCCATTCTATGTGTCATACTTGATCATTTCGCGATATTGCCATATTTTTGCTGAAAGGATTTAGTAGAGAAAATCGACGATAAAGTTCGCAACTTTTGCTCGCTGATAAAAAAAGCCTTGCCTGTACCAGAAGTAGCGTGACGTCACAAGCGGTAGTGCTGCTCACAATTCCCGTTGTTTACAATGGAGAGAGAGATTCGGACCGAGAAAGTGATGATTACACCATTAATTTGAGCGAGGATGAAAGATTCATAGATGAGGAACGTTACAGACTTGAAAGGCAGTGATGGACGTATCTTTTTTCGCTCTGATCGTAACTTAGGTACAAGCTGGCTCATTGGATTCCACACTCTCTCCTTTTTCTATTGTGGATCACAGATTTGTATTTTAAACCATTTTAGATACTATATCCTCTTGAAAATGAGAGTCGAGAACGCGAAATGGACATTCACAGTGACTGAACATGTAAATACACGATTAATAATTCAGCTTTGCGAAGCTAAAAAAAATAGAAGCTAACCTAGCTACGTAGCCAACTTGATAGCAGCAGTCTCAAATGCAGATAGAAACTAAATTTAAAAAAAACCTGACTGGATGGATAGACAGAAGACCAATAATACTATTAAACCATGAACATGTAAATACACGATTAATAATATTCCGCTTGGCGAAGCTAAAAAAACAGAAGCTAACCTAGCTGCGTAGCCAACGCGATAGCATCAGTCTCAAATGCAGATAGAAACTAAATAAAAAAAAACCTGACTGGATGGATAGACAGAAGATCAATAATACTATTAAACCATGAACATGTAAATACACGATTAATAATATTCCGCTTGGCGAAGCTAAAAAAACAGAAGCTAACCTAGCTGCGTAGCTAACTTAGATGCGGCGGCGGGCGTTGTACGCTTTTGACGACACCCCGGCCGCCATCAGAGTCGGCAAGAAACATATATTTCCCCAAAGTTACGTACGTCACATGCACATAGACACGCACGTACGGGCAATCGATCAAATGTTTGGAAGCCAAAGCTGTACTCACCGTAGTGCGTCTGTTATCCTGCTCAAAACACAACACAACCTCCTGGTGTTGGTGTTGCTGTAGTCCGCTGCTCCACCGGCTCCAACTTTCTTATTTGCAGTCTCCATTGTCCATTAAACAAATTGCTCAATCGCTTTATTAACAAGCGGTAACTGGTTGTAGTTCAAAAAGTAACGCACACACATACACGAGCTGCTGTTAGCCAAAAGTCACGATCACACACACTCAAGTTCTCCGCCAACTCACTCGCGCATGCGCGTTCCCCAAACCCTTAAAGACAGTACACTAATGCAAATATCACGGATATTAACAGTATTGTACTTAGCTGCTAAGACACCGATCGATCCCACCTACAACGTTCTTCTTTGCAGTCTCCATTGTTCATTAAACAAATTGCAAAAGATTCAGAATACTGTGGAATTTTGTCAAAGAAAACAAGAGGCTTTTCTATCGGGTCCGATGGGGTACAACCACTTCCGTTGCTTTTGTGACGTCACGCGCATAAATCATATCCAAAGGAGTTTTTCAACCGGAAGTGTGGCGGGAATTTTAAAATTGCACTTTATAAGTTAACCCGGCTGTATTGGCATGTGTTGCAATGTTAAGATTTCATCATTGATATACAAACTATCAGACTGCGTGGTTGGTAGTAGTGGCTTTCAGTAGGCCTTTAAGTACTTATTAATGCCTTGGGACGGCGTGGCGAAGTTGGTAGAGTGGCCGTGCCAGCAATCGGAGGGTTGCTGGTTACTGGGGTTCAATCCCCATATTCTACCATCCTAGTCACGTCCGTTGTGTCCTTGGGCAAGACACTTCACCCTTGCTCCTGATGGCTGCTGGTAGCGCCTTGCATGGCAGCTCCCTCCATCAGTGTGTGAATGTGTGTGTGAATGGGTGAATGTGGAAATGCGCTTTGAGTACCTTGAAGGTAGAAAAGCGCTATACAAGTATAACCCATTTATCATTTATCATTTGTTCGGCATGGCCTTATTATAACCCTAACCCTCTAACCCTGACCCTAACCAAATAACTCTAAATTAAGTCTTTGTTACTTAGAATATGTTCCCCATACTAAAGTGTTACCAAAAACATATAACTTTGTCTTGAATTTGAAACAAAAAACATTTAATTTTTCACTAAAGAAGGGTTCGGTGAATGCGCATATGAAACTGGTGGGTTCGGTACCTCCAACAAGGTTAAGAACCACTGGTCTATACATACCAGCACTGCATATAGGTTTCGAACAGGACAGGTTAAATGAATAAATAACTCTCGAGAATTCAAATTTTGGATCAAATGCAATCATGAGTTCATCAATAGTGAATAAACTATAACATTTGTTTATTTCAAGGATAACTAATCTGAGTTTACGGGCCCGCGAGTCGAATCCGCCAGGAAGAAGCGGATACTAATCCAAGGAAGAGTGATTCTCATAATTAATAAATGAAAGATGTTGTTAGTGCATCTGATCAATAGAGTTGTTAGCGAGAAGAGTGATTGATAGGGCGATGGGATGAAGGATGGAGGGATGGAGGCGATGGGGGTCAGGGGTGAGGGCGGGGTGGATGGCTGTTTTATGCTGTTTGCTCTGATGGCTGTTTCAAATTTTCACCCTCATTGAGAACAAAGGAGTCTCCTGAGCCTCATCAACACTGATAGACACTTAGCACCATGCTGACCTTAATAGGCAGCGGGGAAGGAGGGAGAAAAGATGGGGAGAAGGGAGTGAAACGGGAGAAGGGAAAGGACCAGGGAATACACGAGAAAGCAAGAAGTGGGGAATGAAAGGAGAGGCGGCGAGGACAAAGCAGACGAGGGCAAGATAAGGTGGAAATATGAGGAGGGAGGCCAAAAAAAGGAGTGCAGGGTAGAAAGACATGGAGGACATAAGTGCATGGATGAAATAGGTTGTTTTTTAAGTGTGTATTGGAATGTATATTCTCCTGAGAACCAATGTCCTTTGCAGTGTACATTTGTGTTTTGCATAACAGGCCATTTCCCCCTCAAAATGTCGAATTTGCATGCAAAAAATAGACCAAAAACAAATGTCCACAGCAGAGGACACTGATTCTCAGGAGGATATTTGTGTACAAAGATTTGAATTTCTTCTATTGCTAGGTTGCACTCAAGCAAATGGAGGTCAAAAACAGCGTAATGTACAAAACCCAAAACCAATGAAGTTGGCACGTTGTGTAAATAGTAAATAAAAACGGAATGCAATGATTTGCCAAATCCTTTTCAACTTATATTCAATTGAATAGACTGCAAAGACAAGATATTGAATGTTGCAAATAATCATTAACTTAGAATTTAATAGCAGCAACACAGTGCAAAAAAAGTGGTTTTCTGAAGTGTTCCTGAGCCCATGTGGTGATATCCTTTACACACTGTGTGAGTTACCCATGCCTTGGGCACTAAAACACCCCCATACCATCACAGATGCTGGTTTTTTAACTTTGCGCCTATGACAGTCCGCATGGTTCTTTTCCTCTTTGGTCCGCAGGACACGAAATGTGGACTCGTCGGACCACAGAACACTTTTCCACTTTGCATCAGTCCGTCTTAGATCAGCCTAGGCCCAGCGAAGCCGGCAACATTTCTGGGTGTTGTTGATAAATGGCTTTCGCTTTGCATTGTAGAGTTTTAACTTGTACTTACAGACGCAGCGACCAACTGTAGTTACTGACAGTGGTTTTCTGAAGTCTTCCTGAGCCCATGTGGTGATATCCTTTACACACCAATGTCACTTTTTGATGCAGGGATCGAAGGTGCGTAATATCATCGCTTACGTGCAGTGATTTCTCCAGATTCTCAGAACCTTTTGATGATATTACGGACCTTACATTTTGAAATCCCTAAATTCCTTGCAATAGCTCGTTGAGAAATGTTGTCCTTAAACTGTTGGACAATTTGCTCACGTATTTGTTCACAAAGTGGAGACCCTCGCCCCATCCTTGTTTGTGAATGACTGAGCATTTCATGGAAGCTGCTTTTATACCCAATCATGGCACCCACCTGTTCCCAATTAGCCTGTTCACCTGTGGGATGTTCCAAATAAGTGTTTGATGAGCATTCCTCAACTTTCTCAGTCTTGTTTGCCACTTGTGCCAGCTTTTTTCAAACATGTTGCAGGCATCCAATTCCAAATGAGCTAATATTTGCAAAAAATTAAGTTTACCTGTTCGAACGTTAAGTATCTTGTCTTTGCAGTCTATTCAATTGAATATAAGTTGAAAAGGATTTGCAAATCATTGTATTCTGTTTTATTTACCATTTACACAACGTGCCAACTTCACTGGTTTTGGTTTTGTTCATTACAAATACACGTACCGTTACACCCTTAATATTTACATACAATTACGCAGTGCTAAAATGAATAAATTGCCATTTAATGAATAATAATAATAATACAAACCCCGTTTCCATATGAGTTGGGAAATTGTGTTAGATGTAAATATAAACGGAATACAATGATTTGCAAATCCTTTTCAACCCATATTCAGTTGAATATGCTACAAAGACAACATATTTGATGTTCAAACTCATAAACTTTATTTTTTATTTGCAAATAATAATTAAGTTAGAATTTCATGGCTGCAACACGTGTCAAAGTAGTTGAGAAAGGGCATGTTTACCACTGTGTTACATGGCCTTTTCTTTTAACAACACTCAGTAAACGTTTGGGAACTGAGGAGACACATTTTTGAAGCTTCTCAGGTGGAATTCTTTCCCATTCTTGCTTGATGTACAGCTTAAGTTGTTCAACAGTCCGGGGGTCTCCATTGTGGTATTTTAGGCTTCATAATGCGCCCCACATTTTCAATGGGAGACAGGTCTGGACTACAGGCAGGCCAGTCTAGTACCCGCACTTTTTTTTACTATGAAGCCACGTTGATGTAACACGTGGCTTGGCATTGTCTTGCTGAAATAAGCAGGGGCGTCCATGGTAACGTTGCTTGAATGGCAACATATGTTGCTCCAAAACCTGTATGTACCTTTCAGCATTAATGGCGCCTTCACAGATGTGTAAGTTACCCATGTCTTGGCACTAATACACCCCCATACCATCACAGATGCTGGCTTTTTAACTTTGTGCCTATAACAATCCGGATGGTTCTTTTCCTCTTTGGTCCGGAGGACACGATGTCCACAGTTTCCAAAAATAATTTGAAATGTGGACTCGTCAGACCACAGAACACTTTTCCACTTTGTATCAGTCCATCTTAGATGAGCTCAGGCCCAGCGAAGCCGACGGCGTTTCTGGGTGTTGTTGATAAACGGTTTTCGCCTTGTATAGGAGAGTTTTAACTTGCACTTACAGATGTAGCGACCAACTGTAGTTACTGACAGTGGGTTTCTGAAGTAATCCTGAGCCCATGCGGTAATATCCTTTACACACTGATGTCGCTTGTTGATGCAGTACAGCCTGAGGGATCGAAGGTCAGAGGCTTAGCTGTTTACGTGCAGTGTTTTCTCCAGATTCTTTGAACCCGTAGATGGTGAAATCCCTAAATTCCTTGCAATAGCTGGTTGAGAAAGGTTTTTCTTAAACCGTTCAACAATTTGTTCACGCATTTGTTGACAAAGTGGTGACCCTCGCCCCATCCTTGTTTGTGAATGACTGAGCATTTCATGGAAGCTACTTTTATACCCAATCATGGCACCCACCTGTTCCTAATTTGCCTGTTCACCTGTGGGATGTTCCAAATAAGTGTTTGATGAGCATTCCTCAACTTTATCAGTATTTATTGCCACTTTTCCCAACTTCTTTGTCACGTGTTGCTGGCATCAAATTCTAAAGTTAATGATTATTTGCAAAAAAAAAAAATGTTTTATCAGTTTGAACATCAAATATGTTGTCTTTGTAGCATATGCAACTGAGTATGGCTTGAAAATGATTTGCAAATCATTGTATTCCGTTTATATTTACATCTAACACAATTTCCCAACTCATATGGAAACGGGGTTTGTACATATTTTTAAATCAACTGTGAAAAAAATAAAGTGCAGATGAAAATACAGCGTCATCACCTTAGTCATAATTTTTGCGCCCAAGAAACTTTTCTATGACTTTAGCTCTCGACTTCTTCTGTTTGTTCGATATTGTCATTACTGCCACAAGTGGTGAAAAAGTGTATTACAAACTGAGTACTGGTGCAGCCTGTACGGACCACAGCTGAGAAACAATTTTTTTTGATGGCCCTCTAAAAAAAACTGAGTGCGACCCCATTAAGGTATTATCAGAGTCCCTACGATGGTCCATTGTAAAGGGAAAAAGAGTTGATAAAATAAACAAAAAAAGCAGAAAAAGGTTGCTGCCATGTTTAGCCCTTCACTCTCGCCAAGTGGAGTCTACCAAGTGACTACTTTGTCAAAGTATGTATGAACTTAAAATAAACTGGAAAAGTATTTTGGAAACTCCCACATGAAATAGATGCGTGCATGGGTTGTTGTTGTTGCATAACGTCTTCGGTGCCATGTTCAGCAACAAGAAAACATTGCTAAATAGTATTAATAAATCTCTTTTAGGCTGCACATACCGTAACAACAACATTCTGTATCAAGATATCGATACGTATTGTTGGAAACCAAACAATGCTGATCAACAGGGAAGCAAAACAACTGCAGACATGAATTATAGATGACAGCAACATATTTGTCCTACAACAAGAGATCAACTGCAAAAACTAGACTTATTTATTGTACAGTATATATTATAAGGCGGACAACACAAACTCTGATCACTGCAGTGCACTGCACTCGTTAACAATGACGTATTTAGCCATGCACGAAGAAGTTCAACATCTGGAGAAAAGTAGGATCCACTTTATATCTGTAAGTATTATGCAACTATAATTATTTGATACTTGCTTGTAATGACAAATGTGGTATTTTAGACTGCAATATTGTTCAGTTAATGACACTTATTACACATGTATAGCTTGTATGCTTAGCTGTTGTGTAGCTGCTAGCTCCTAGTACCCTATAGCCTACCAGGTATACCTTTTGCAAATGACTTCACTAAAATACAAGAAAAGACTCACCTTTTTTGCTTATTGGAGTACATTTAGGCCCTGTTTACACTGCACACCAAATCTGATTTGTTTGCCCTCAAGTGACACAGAGTGGATTTTTCTTGCCAGTTTAGGGCTACATGGAGAAATAGTCCGAATTCAATTGGAATCTGATCTTTTGAATGCGACTGCAGTCTTAACGACAATGCCACCTGAATGCAACTTTTACATCATCCGTGTGCGCGGGAAAATATGTGACTCGCCAGGTGAAGTGGATAGGTCATCACAACATTCGGTGTCGGTGAGCAAAGTATTTTTTCAGCATTCGATGCATCACAAGTCAATAGTGCACAAATAATAGGCTATATGTAATAAATAAATATATGTATGTATACATACATATATCTATATATATATATATATATATATAAAAATAAATGTATGTATATTGTTGCGTCTGACCAGCCTTCCCTCTCAGGGAATTGAAGTCACTGGTCAATCCCAAGTTCTTTAGATGACATATATGCTGAGTAAGAAGGACCACCGAGACAGAATAGGAATATTATCAAGTTTTACTAAAGCTTTAGGAGACCAGTCCACACCAATGCGGTCATACCGGCATCTCGAAATGGTCTAACATTCAAACGGGAAGAGACAATTTATTGAATACGAAAACAGTCCCCCCCCCCCTCCCAGAAAGGAATGCCTCCCCCTTCCCCAACACTGATAAGATGAGGGGGGTGCATCCCTCTCACATTCCAATGCCTAAAACACTACACAGACATCTGAAGACAAAGAGAAACAAGTATACAGAGTATACCGTATTTCCTTGGATTGCCGCCGGGAATATAGTATTCGCCTGCCTAGAATTACAGCCGGGTCAAACTCGTTTCGCAAAATAATTAGCGCATGCTTGGCACTTCCGCCGGGTCAAATATGAGTCATTTAATTACTTCCGCCTCCTGGTGGTAGAGGGCGCTAGTGATCCTTCTTGCGACTGCTGGTACTGCAGAAGACCGGTGCTGCAGAAGAAGACAACACGCAGCAAGAGTGAGCAGCCATTGTTTGCTTGCACTTTTAACATGGAGGATTACATATCTAAAATAAAACAGTTTTCTAAACTGGACTTTCAATCGAAGCAGGAGGTAATACTTAAAGGAAGATCTCCATCGAGACTTTTAAAACTGAAGAAAGATAAGGAAGACTTCTATAGGAGCTGCGCATGGACTCATTTATACCTAAAGGTAAGACCATAATAACGTTTTTTTTAATTAAATGTACTTTTCATGATAAGGTAAGCGCCGGAGTGAGAAGAGGTTTTAAAATAATTAGCGCATGCTTGCCCATCCCGCATGCTTTTGGTAAACGCAGGAGTGAGAAGAGGTTTTAAATTAATTAGCGCCCCTGCGGCTATTCAAGGAAATACGGTACATGGAAAAATACTAGCTGCTCCAAACATGACTATGAATAAAGAAAAAACTCTTAAACATATATGGGGCGGTGTGGCGAAGTTGGTAGAGTGGCCGTGCCAGCAATCGGAGGGTTGCTGGTTACTGGGGTTCAATCCCCACCTTCTACCATCCTAGTCACGTCCGTTGTGTCCTTGGGCAAGACACTTCACCCTTGCTCCTGTTGGCTGCTGGTTAGCGCCTTGCATGGCAGCTCCCTCCATCAGTGTGTGAATGTGTGTGTGAATGGGTGAATGTGGAAATACTGTCAAAGCGCTTTGAGTACCTTGAAGGTAGAAAAGCGCTATACAAGTATAACCCATTTATCATTTATGCATTCTCCACAATATATACATATATCTATATATACAGACATACATACATACATACATATATATATATATATATATATATTATAGTTAAAGTACCACTGATAGTCACACACACACACTAGGTGTGGTGAAATTACCAATTGTCAATATTCAGTGTTTTATCATTCATAGTTAATATTGTAAATCCCACATTATTTATTTTCATGTACATTCTGTGTGTCTCATTCAGAAATTTTTTTTTAAATTCCATTCCGTTTCCTAAGGCAGTCTGTCATAACATTTTTAGCATTCAATCAGACATTATTGTGAGGTTTTGTATTAGTGTTCCTAAAAAGTATATATACCGCCCCCCGGACACATTTTTTTCTATAAATTTGGACCCTCCAAGTAAAAAAAAATTGCCTAGGCCCGTGGTCCTATCAGTGCAGTAAAAAAACAAAACAAAACAGTATGCTCGAGCATGGAACGTGTTCCCCGTTGAGTTAGCGCACTTCCTGTAACTTTAGCATCGTGTCCATGAAGTCGACTTGTTTTGCAGCGTCTATACTTCCATCCAGAGATCGCCTACTTAGTAGATGTACTATACGTTCAGTCTCACGTGTGTTTGTGTCCGCTGATTCCCATCCATTAGTGGTATTGAAGAAACAGCGATGCTATTAGTTGTTAATGGACACACACACACACACACACACACACACATATATATACTGCATTGTCTAACGGGACCATTACTTGCGCCGTCATTCCCATGCTGTGAAAAATCCGCCTGGCAAAATAAAAAGTCCACACAGCTCTCCGAGCGTCTCAGAGGACAGGAAGTGAAGTGTTAGGCCAACACGGAAGAGGCCGCCTGACTCACTTAGCCCGTAATGTGTGTGTGTGTGTGATGAAATGCAGTCTGGGGAATCCAAAGTGCCAGTTGACTTTTTAAAAATGTTCTTCTCACCTCTCTTCCCATCCCTCCATCTATCTATCTATCCCTCCTTTGCATTTACCTCTCTGATGTTTTTAATGTCCATCGTTGCTTCTTCCTTCCTTCCTTCCTTGGTGCTCTGGCGTCCTCCCTGAACGCTCCTCTCTTCACTTCCTGCACCTCCCCTCTCTTCGCACGTCATGCCACGCATCCATCCTTTCTTTGTCTGCATCCCACAACAATGCTCTTCTCCTACTGCGTCCCTTCTTTCTTCTTCCTTAACACCGCTAATCTCACCCGGTCCTGATTTTCATTGCCTTCCCCACTTCTCCGTAAAAAAAATTTTGCAAAAATCGAATCCAAATACGCAGCAAAACACCGTAAAATACAAAACCCAAAACCAGAGAAGTTGGCACGTTGTGTGAATCGTAAATAAAAACAAAATACAATGATTTGCTAATCCTTTTCAACTTATATTCAATTGAATAGACTGCAAATACAAGATATTTAACGTTGAGAAACATTTATTTTTTGCAAATAATCATTAACTTAGAATTTAATGGCAGCAACACGTTGCAAAAAAGTTGGCACGGGGGCATTTTTACCACTGTGTTACATGGCCTTTCCTTTTAACAACACTCAGTAAACGTTTGCTTACAACTTAAAAGCATAATTATCCCAAAACACTCTTAAGTTCCGTATGCCCCACTTTTCATCAGAGTAGTTTTTATAGTAAAAATTGCACCCATATTTTTACAATATACCTTCCCAGTGATCTTACGGCCAAACATTACGCGTAGCAAACTAGTCTGGTTTCCTTTGTACCTTTCCAGAAATTGTATTTTATTTGGTACATGGTGATATGGTAAGTTTGACCAGTAGATGGCAGTCACACATAAGAGATACATGTAGACTGCAATATGACTCAAGTAAACAACTCCAACATTTTATATGTTCCATTGAAAATATAGAACATTACACACAGCGCTCAAAAATGTATTAAAACGTTTTAGTACGACTTTGGTAAGCTATGAAGCCGCACCGCTTGATGGATTGTACTGTGCTTCAACATACGAGTATTATTATGGTGTGTGTGTATATATATATATATATAAGGTAAGACATTATCTGGCGTTCTGTTTCGCAATATTATGCAAAAGCAACTTTTCTTATCTTCTGGTACCTGCTGATCTGTATTTGGGATCTGCATAAGTCCTGAAAATTCCGCCTTTGTAGTCGGTGCAGACACCGTAGTCGATAAGGTTCTTCTTTTTCTTTATCTTCTTGTTATGGGACATTCATCCTCCACTGTTGCCATTTCTAATATAAAGTGTAAAGTTCTTACTTATATCTGTCAGTAAACTCGCCATGAAAGCGCTAAAACATACCGGTGTAGTGAGTTTACATTATTCACCCAAGGAACTTTAGTTATTAGAGTTCCGGTCGGACGGTTTTTCACAGGACACATTTCCGGCCTTGTTGTTGCACTAGTGAGCCACGGATGAGGAGAGGCTGCTCCTTTATTGATTTAAAGGCCTACTGAAAGCCACTACTACCGACCACGCAGTCTGATAGTTTATATATCAATGATGAAATCTTAACATTGCAACACATGCCAATACGGCCGGGTTAACTTATAAAGTGCAATTTTAAATTTCCCGCTAAACTTCCGGTTGGAAACATCTATGTATGATGACGTATGCGCGTGACGTCACGACGGCAACGGAAGTATTCGTACCCAATGTGTCACCATACAAACTGCTCTGTTTTCATCGAACAATTCCACAGTATTCTGGACATCTGTGTTGGTGAATCTTTTGGAATTTGTTAAATGAACAATGGAAGAAGAAGAAAGTTGTAAGTGGGATCGGTGTATTAGCGGCTGGCTGTAGCAACACAACAAGGAGTACTTACTTGGATAGCAGACGCCTAGCCCGATGCTAGCCGCCAACCGCGCGGATGATCGGGTGAAGTCCTTTGTCCTTCCGTCGATCGCTGGAACGCAGGTGAGCACGGGTGTTGATGAGCAGATGAGGGCTGGCTGGCGTAGGTGGAGCGCTAATGTTTTTATCATAGCTCTGTGAGGTCCCGTTGCTAAGTTAGCTTCAGCGTCGTTAGCAACAGCATTGTTAAGCTTTGCCAGGCTGAGAATTATTAACCGTGTAGTTACATGTCCATGGTTTAATAGTATTGTTGATCTTCTGTCTATCCTTCCAGTCAGGGATGTATTTCTTTTGTTTCTATCTGCATTTAAGCACGATGCTTTCACGTTAGCTCCGTACCTAAAGAGCTTCGCTGATGTATTGTCGTGGAGATAAAAGTCACTGTGAATGTCCATTTCGCGTTCTCGACTCTCATTTTCAAGAGGATATAGTATCCGAGGTGGTTTAAAATACAAATCCGTGATCCACAATAGAAAAAGGAGAGTGTGTGGAATACAATGAGCCAGCTTGTACCTAAGTTACGGTCAGAGCGAAAAAAGATACACCCTGCACTGCCTCTCTAGTTTTCCACTCTAACGTTCCTCATCCACGAATCTTTCATCCTCGCTCAAATTAATAGGGTAATCGTCGCTTTCTCGGTCCGAATCTCTCTCGCTCCATTGTAAACAATGGGGAATTGTGAGGAATCCTACCTCCTGTGACGTCACGCTACTTCCGGTATAGGCAAGGCTTTTTTTAATCAGCGACCAAAAGTTGCGAACTTTATCGTCGTCGTTCTCTACTAAATCCTTTCAGCAAAAATATAGCAATATTGCGAAATGATCAAGTATGACACATAGAATGGATCTGCTATCCCCGTTTAAATAAGAAAATTTCATTTCAGTAAAGTCTGAATGTGATTAAAATAGGTAGCTCCATCTTTTGACACTTCTTCCACTCCCGTCCTTGCGCAGTACACCGCTACAACAACGGAGTAAAGACGCTGTCGAAGGTGAGCCACGTAAATAAGACCGCCCACAAAACGGCGCATCCTGAAGCGACTGTCAGAAAGCGGCTTGAAGATGATCTGTAAAACATAATCTATGCAACATTTTGACCAAAGAACCACCATCACATGTTATGTAGACCACAAGGAAGTCTTTTACCGTTAGAAAAAAAAAAAAAATGACACCTTTAATGCGCCCTATAATCCGGTGCGCCCTTTGTATGAAAATAGACCTGAATAGACCCGCTCATCGGCAGGTCTGGAAAATACGGTGTACTCTTTTCTCTGTGCATTTCTGCTCGCTATTTTCCCGCTTTTGGCTCAACAGTAACTGTACACTTCCCCACGCTACGGAATAACCAGGACTCATGCACGTTAATCGCACATTTAAAAAAATGCCTTTGAAGGAATTCATAGTTAATGCGATCTCGTTAACTTTGACAGCCCTAATGTGAACTTAAAAAAAATAATGTGTTCAACTCCAATATTCTTGTATCAACACAACACCATAGCAAATACAAGAAAATTGATGGAAAATGAAAGAAATCGCGTTTCTTACCTCTTCTCCTCCATCTGTGTCTAATTGTCCAGTTGTGTGTCCGAGCAGCGAGCGTATTGATCCGTGTACTCACACCAATCTTCAACCCTAACCAGTCCGTGTTGGTGCCAGTCACATCCTGCTGGCCGCCATTGCTCCCACTCAGCTTGCGCCTTTAATAGACCTGAGGAATCTTCTCTATGGGAGATTTAGCACCTTCTGGTGACAAGGGGCTTTGTTATTTGTTACTTCTTAGATTGGCTCCAAGGAAATATCACAGTGGGATATATATACTGTGTACTTTTTTTTCCCCCTCTTTGGTATGGCGGCTTCACTGTATAGGCGTCTGAGCAGTGAAAACCCATTTTTCATTTATAATTGTTTTCTTTTTTGTTTCCGACTGAAGATTTTTCGTTTGATAACTCGACTCCAAACCTGAAAATGTTGATTCACCTCTTTTTTATGGCATAGTTGCAAATATCAGAAACCCAAAATCATATTTTTTGTTTTGTGGCCCACCACTTTATTCACGTCGACCTATGAAAGGCTGATTTCTGGCTGAATGTATTTGTGCTTTCATTCATGAAGTTTGGTTCTTTTATGAATTTATTATGGGTCTACTGAAAATGTGAGCAAATCTGCTGGGTCAAAAGTATACATACAGCAATGTTAATATTTGGTTTCACTGCAATAAGTCGCTGACATCAAATGGACAAAGATAAGACCTTCTGGAGAAAAGTTCTGTGGTCAGATGAAACAAAAATTGAGCCGTTTGGCCACAATACCCAGCAATATGTTTGGAGGAGAAAAGGTGAAGCCTTTAATCCCAGGAACACCAAACCTACCGTCAAGCGTGGTGGTGGTAGTATTATGCTCTGGGCCTGTTTTGCTGCCAATGAAATAAATGTAAATGGGACAATGAAAAAGGAGGATTACTTCCAAATTCTTCAGGACAACCTAAAATCATCAGCCCGGAGGTTGGGTCTTGGGCGCAGTTGGGTGTTCCGACAGAACAATGACCCCAAACACATGTCAAAAGTGGTAAAGGAATGGCTAAATCAGGCTAGAATTAAGGTTTTAGAATGGCCTTCCCAAAGTCCTGACTTAAACGTGTGGACAATGCTGAAGAAACAAGTCCATGTCAGAAAACCAACACATTTAGCTGAACTGCACCAATTTTGTCAAGAGGAGTGGTCAAACATTCAACCAGAAGCTTGTGGATGGCTACCAAAAGCACCTTATTGCAGTGAAACTTGCAAAGGGACATGTAAGCAAATATTAACATTGCTGTATGCAGATTTGGTCACATTTTCAGTAGACCCATAATAAATTCATATAAGAACCAAACTTTTTGAATGTTTTTTTTGTGACCAACAAGTATGTGCTCCAATCACTCTATCACAAAAAAATAAGAGTTGTAGAAATTATTGGAAACTCAAGACAGCCATGACATTATGTTCTTTACAAGTGTATGTAAACTTTGATTGCAACGGTAATATATATATATATATATATATATATATATATATAAATATATATATATATATATATATATATATTTGCACTAACTGCGATGAGGTGGCGACTTGTCCAGGGTGTACACCGCCTTCCGCCCGGATGCAGCTGAGATAGGCACCAGCACCCACCACGATCCCAAAAAGGCACAAGCGGTAGAAAATGGATGGATATATATATATATATATATATATATATATATATACTGTATACCAGTGGCGTGCGGTGAGGTTCATGGCTGGTGAGGCACTGCATCATCACAGTCAGATTTACAAACATATGAACCCTAAATAGTATCTTATTCACCATGTGATTGGCAGCAGTTAACAGGTTATGTTTAAAAGCTCATACCAACATTCTTTACACATACAAACTGTAGCACGCAAAAAAGCACATTTAATACAAAAAAACATTATTATGGTCTTACCTTTCTTGCTGGACATCCACTCAGCCAGCCTTTGCGTGTGTACCACGCCGTTTGAAAAGAACGGGTCTTCTGTCCCGAAGTCAAAAGCAAGCCTTTTAGCTCCGGCGTTGGTCTACCTTTAATTATTACCTCCTGCTTCGATTGAAAGTCCAGTTTAGAAAACGGTTTTATTTTACATATGTAATCCTCCATGTTTTTAATAAAAGTCCAGGCGAGAGGAAATAAACAATCGCTGCACTAATTGACTTGCAAACTTATTTTTTATTTATTCTTCTGCGGCGAGGAATGATCTCTGGGATCACTACCGCCCTCTACCACCAGGAGGCCGGATTACTGCGAGCCTCGGACAGTACGTCATTTTCAAGCAGTTATATGAATGCTCAGCACAAGAAATACGTTACACACATACAGTTGTTGACAAAATACACTGTACATTATATACCTCAGCTAACTAAACTATGCCATAGTTTATTTAGCTGATATAATTCATATAGCAATACAGTGTCACTGCACAGCAGCTCAGCAGTTAGCCGAGTCATTGTGCACAATCCATGTTGAGGCACAACTGAGTGACGTGCCTCAACTGGCTGCTGATCACCGCACTGTCTCTTCTCAGTATTTGAACGGCAAATGTGAAAATAAAAATAATCTAAAACTGGTGAAGTTAAATGGAAAATAACTTTATTATAATCACTGGATACATATAACAATTTAATTATTTTTTTTTTCTTTTTACATTTTTTTTCTTTCCATGATGGCAGGTGAGGCCCTGCCTCCCCTGCCTCTAGTGACTGCACGCCACTGCTGTATATATATGTGTGTATATATATATATATATATATATATATATATATATATATATATATCCAACTTCTTCCGCTTATCCGAGGTCGGGTCGCGGGGGCAGCAGCCTAAGCAGGGAAGCCCAGACTTCCCTCTCCCCAGCCACTTCGTCCAGCTCCTCCCGGGGGATTCCGAGGCGTTCCCAGGCAAGCCGGGAGAGATAGTCTTCCCAAAGTGTCCTGGGTCTTCCCCGTGGCCTCCTACCGGTCGGACGTGCCCGAAACACCTCCCTAGGGAGGCGTTCGGGTGGCATCCTGACCAGATGCCCGAACCACCTCATCTGGCTCCTCTCGATGTGGAGGAGCAGCGGCTTTACTTTGAGCTCCTCCCGGATGGCAGAGCTTCTCACCCTATCTCTAAGGGAGAGCCCCGCCACCCGGCGGAGGAAACTCATTTCGGCCGCTTGTACCCGTGATCTTGTCCTTTCGGTCATAACCCAAAGCTCATGACCATAGGTGAGGATGGGAACGTAGATCGACCGGTAAATTGAGAGCTTTACCTTCCGGCTCAGCTCCTTCTTCACCACAACGGATCGATACAGCGTCCGCATTACTGAAGACGCCGCACCGATCCGCCTGTCGATCTCTCGATCCACTCTTCCCTCACTCGTGAACAAGACTCCGAGGTACTTGAACTCCTCCACTTGGGGCAAGATCTCCTCCCCAACCCGGAGATGGCACTCCACTAAGGCTGAAACGACGCGTCGACGTAGTCGACGTCATCGGTTACGTAAATACGTCGACGCCGTTTTTGTGCGTCGACGCGTCGCATATTTACGTCACACTACCGTCATGGCGGACCGCAAAGCAGACGATCAAAGCGGTACGGGGGTGTACCGAACGAGTTTCTAAGCTAAAGCTAACTTTAGCTGCTAAAGTCTTAACAAGCTGCTTCGCTCCTCTGCCTCTGTCTCAGCATGCAGCATTGTCCCACCCACACAACCATCTGATTGGTACACACGCAGCATTGTCCCACCCACACAACCATCTGATTGGTACACAAGCAGCATTGTCCCACCCACACAACCATCTGATTGGTACACACGAAGCATTATCAGCCAATCAGCAGTGCGTATTCAGAGCGCATGTAGTCAGCGCTTCAGCGTGGAGCAGATAGGTGTTTAGCAGGTGAGCATCAGGCAGCGGACTCTCCCCAAATGATAATAAACACCTCCCAGTCAACTACTAGTAACATCACTATGAGCCCGTTGACCTTCTAGAAATATAAACTGCAGCTCAGCTCACTCGCAGTCCTGGCTTGAGGTGAAGGCTAATTACCTCTCAGTTCCAGCCACATCGACCCCTTCTGAGCGCCTATTTTCAGCTGCTGGGAATATTGTAAACAAGAAAAGAAGCAGAGCATGTACACATGCTAACCTTTCTTCATTACAACTGTTAGACACTCACTGGAATGAGTAGAATTGGTTATTGTGTACTGTGTTGGACTGGATGTTTATTTTGCACATTTTAAAAGCAATACTTAATGTTTACAGTGCTCCAGAATATTTAGATTGGCACTTTTTTGTATTGGATGTTTATCTTTATTTTTGCACATTTTAGCAAATAAGCAATACTTTCACTTTTGTTGAAATGTTTACACTGTTGTTACAGAATATTTCCTTTTGCACTTTTTTGTATTGGATGTTTATCTTTATTTTTGCACATTTTAAAGCAAAATAAGCAATACTTTTACTTTTGAAATGCTTATACTATTGCAGAATATTAAGATTTGCACTGGATGTTGACTTTTATATTTGCACATTAAAAAGCAAATAAGCTACTTTTAATTTTGTTAAATGTTAAAAGTTTTAAATGTTTACATTGTTACAGAATATTTAGTCATGTTGTTGTCAATGTTGACTGAGTGGCCATACTTCTTTTTTTTTGTAAATAAAAGCCATGCCTTTTGAAAAAACGGGCCTACATTTATTTTTTCATCTTCATTTTGAATAAAAAAATAATCGGTAAAAGGAAAAATAATCTATAGATTAATCGGGAAAAAAATCTATAGATTAACCGATTAATCGAAAAAAACAATCTATAGATTAATCGATAGAAAAATAATTGCGATTATAATTGCGATTATTTAAAAATGTTTGAGAACCCCTGTGTCAACACTTTGAGACAGCATGTTTGTGTTGCAGTAGTGATTATATTGTACCATAATAATATATGTCTATAGAAAAAAAAGGCCCTCCTATTAGGTTGTAGGCTGGATGATCATTTTGAGGATGTCATGCCCCGTCAAGATTAAGATGTTGCCATGTCTTAAACACACACACACACACACACACACACACAATTCTCCCACCTTCACCAGCATTAAGAACAAACTGCGAGCGTGTCAGAGCTAAACACACATATGGTCTCCTTTTTGATCTCTTTCCCGCTCGCCACTTAACATCGACTTTCTTTCGTTTTGGCGTTAAACGTCGACACAGGAGGACTTTGTCCCACGTTTAAGTATGCACGGATACTTTCTCAGGATTAAAGAACTTAGCGGGTTGGAAGCTGCCATGTTGAGACGTGTCAAGAAGCGCTGAGAACGCACACCAGAGCACTTAAAGCAGTTTGTAGGGATGAAGATCTTTTAAGTTTCAATCCTCATTCAGAATTCTAAACATGATACTGCAAACGACATTTAGTGAGAAGTTAGTTAGTCGAAAGGGGACTCATATGGCCCCATTCGTCACGGTTTACCTGACACATGACACGTGACGAATTGAGAGGTGCACTATTCACTTTAGCTGCCAGATGGCAGTAGAGTACTGAATATCTTAAAATGTGTTTTGTGGCAATTCCAACTTTGACCATGGCGTCAGTTGCTATGTATAATGGCACTTTCCATGATTTTCATTAGACTGCATTGTAAAATGATTAACCCCTCTCTTCCTCTCACGCAAGATCCGACCACAAATGGGGCCGC
Source organism: Entelurus aequoreus (assembly GCF_033978785.1). Taxonomy (NCBI): domain Eukaryota; kingdom Metazoa; phylum Chordata; class Actinopteri; order Syngnathiformes; family Syngnathidae; genus Entelurus; species Entelurus aequoreus. The sequence continues at coordinate 39,150,952 of NC_084751.1, forward strand.
ATGAATCTCTACCCTGTGTTAAGTGTTTTTCTTTTCTTTTTACTTGCAAATTTTTCAAGATTATTGAATAATTTGGTAATTGTACCTTTAATTTCTTGATCATGATTATAATCAGGAATATAACTTTTACATGTTTTATTATGGTAAACTAATAAATATGTTAAACTGATTTGTCCACAATTAAATAATATACAAATGAAAGATAAAACATTGTAGCAATGCATCAACAAAAATTTGAGCAAAAATAAAGTTAAAATAAGTAAACAAAAACAAATATTTATATAGTTAAAAATGCAGTATAATATACAAAACCCGAAACCAGTGAAGTTGGCACGTTGTGTAAATGGTAAATAAAAACAGAAAACAATGATTTGCAAATCCTTTTCAATTTATACTCAATTGAATAGACTGCAAAGACAAGATACTTAACATTCGAACTGGAAAACGTCGTTATTTTTTGCAAATATTAGCTTATTTGGAATTTCATGCCTGCAACATGTTTCAAAAAAGCTGGCACAAATGGCAAAAAAGACTGAAAAAAGATGAGGAATGCTCATCAAACACTTCTTTGGAACATCCCACAGGTGAACAGGCAAATTGGGAACAGGTGGGTGCCATGATTGGGTATAAAAGTAGATTCCGTGAAATGCTCAGTCATTCACAAACAAGGATGGGGCGAGGGTCACCACTTTGTCAACAAATGCGTGAGCAAATTGTCCAACAGTTTAAGAACAACTTTTCTCAACAAGCTATTGCAAGGAATTTAGGGATTTCACCATATATATATACAGTGTATATATATATATATATATATATATTTTTTTATATGACTCAAGTAAACACCACCAAAATTGTATGTTCCATCCTAAAAATCTAATCATAAAAAACTGAAGTACTATTTTACTTTTAGAAACACGTTTTTTTTTCTCAATAGAAATACATTAAAAAAAAAATAAAAATAAATAAAATGTACATATATATATATATATATATATATATATATATATATATATATATATATATATATATATATATATATATATATATATATATATATATATATATATATATATATATATATATATTTTATTATTTTTTTGTGTGTGTGTGTCTTTTTTAAATGTATTTCAATTGAAAAAAAACCCATTGTGTTTCTAAAAGTAAAATAATACCTCAGTTCTTTATGATTAGGTTTTTAGGATGGAACATATACAATTTTGGTGTTGTTTACTTGAGTAATATAAAAAATATTTAAAAAAGATATATATATATATATATATATATATATATATATATATATATATATATATATATATATATATATATATATATATATATATATATATGTTTTTTTTAATGTATTTCAATTGAAAAAAAAACAGTGCTTCTAAAAGTAAAATAGTGCCTCAGTTTTTTCTATATATATATAAATATATATATCCATCCATCCATCCATCCATTTTCTACCGCTTATATATTTTTATTTTTATTTTTTTAAATCTTATTTAAAGGCCTACTGAAACCCACTACTACCGACCACGCAGTCTTATGGTTTATACATCAATGATGAAATCTTAACATTGCAACACATGCCAATACGGCCGGGTTAACTTATAAAGTGCAATTTTAAATTTCCCGCCACACTTCCGGTTGAAAAAGCCTTCGGAGGATGACGTATGCGCGTGACGTAGCCCGGGGAACAGAGGTATGCCTTCCCCATTGAATACAATACAAAAAAGCTCTGTTTTCATTTCATAATGCCACAGTATTCTGGACATCTGTGTTGGTGAATCTTTTGCAATTTGTTTAATGAACAATGGAGACTGCAAAGAAGAAAGCTGTAGGTGGGATCGGTGTATTAGAGGCTGGCTGTAGCAACACAACAATGAGGACTTACTTGGATAGCAGATGCGCTAGCCGATGCTAGCCGCCCACCGGCCACCGCACGGATGATCGGGTGAAGTCCTTCGTCGCGCCGTCGATCGCTAGAACGCAGGTGAGCACGGGTGTTGATGAGCAGAGCAGATGAGGGCTGGCTGGCGTAGGTGGAGCGCTAATGTTTTTATCATAGCTCTGTGAGGTCCGGTTGCTAAGTTGCTAAGTCAACCTTAGCGTCGTTAGCAATAGCATTGTTAAGCTTTGCCAGGCTGAGATCTATTAACCGTGTAGTTACATGTACATGGTTTAATAGTATTATTGATCTTCTGTCTATACTTCCAGTCAGGGATTTATTTATTTTGTTTCTATCTGCATTTGAGACAGATGCTATCACGTTAGCTCATGCTAAAGAGCTTCGTCGATGTATTGCCGTGGAGATAAAAGTCACTGTGAATGTCCATTTCGCGTTCTCGACTCTCATTTTCAAGAGGATATAGTATCCGAGGTGGTTTAAAATACAAATCCGTGATCCACAATAGAAAAAGGAGAGAGTGTGGAATCCAATGAGCCAGCTTGTACCTAAGTTACGGTCAGAGCGAAAAACATTTTTTATTTCACTGCATTCTAGTCAGTCACTCTAACGTTCCTCGTCCACGAATCTTTCATCCTCGCTCAAATTAATGGGGTAATCGTCGCTTTCTCGGTCCGAATAGCTCTAGCTGCGTTGAAAACAATAGGAAAATATGAGGGAGTGAACAACTGCCAACGTCACGCTACTTCCGGTAGGGGCAAGGTTTTTTTTTTATCAGAGACCAAAAGTTG
>NC_084751.1:39153671-39233671 GCF_033978785.1 Entelurus aequoreus
ACACGTACCGTTACACCCCTAGCAGATACAAATGACACATTCATGTTTTTGTGTAATGATGACAACGTATGCTCGCGCGGACGATTGACTAGTTGATGGTTTTCTTTTCAAATGTTCGTTCATAGTCGTTGTGCTGCTATGATAGGCCATTTCCGCTCGACACAGTGTGCATACAACAACATTATTAGGCCGTTTATTGAAATACTCCCACACTTTTGACCATTTTTGGCATGCTTTTCCCCCCTCGCTCGCACCGCTCGCATCGTCTGCTTTGATCGTCTGCTTTGCGGTCCGCCATGACGGTAGTGTGACGTAAATATGCGACGCGTCGACGCACAAAAACGGCGTCGACGTATTTACGTAACCGATGACGTCGACTACGTCGACGCGTCGCATATTTACGTCACACCTTAGTGGAGTGCCATCTCCGGGTTGGGGAGGAGATCTTGCCCCAAGTGGAGGAGTTCAAGTACCTCGGAGTCTTGTTCACGAGTGAGGGAAGAGTGGATCGTGAGATCGACAGGCGGATCGGTGTGGCGTCTTCAGTAATGCGGACGCTGTATCGATCCGTTGTGGTGAAGAAGGAGCTGAGCCGGAAGGTAAAGCTCTCAATTTACCGGTCGATCTACGTTCCCATCCTCACCTATGGTCATGAGCTTTGGGTTATGACCGAAAGGACAAGATCACGGGTACAAGCGGCTGAAATGAGTTTCCTCCGCCGGGTGGCGGGGCTCTCCCTTAGAGATAGGGTGAGAAGCTCTGCCATCCAGGAGGAGCTCAAAGTAAAGCCGCTGCTCCTCCACATCGAGAGGAGCCAGATGAGGTGGTTCAGGCATCTGGTCAGGATGCCACCCGAACGCCTCCCTAGGGAGGTGTTTCGGGCACGTCCGACCGGTAGGAGGCCACGGGGAAGACCCAGGACACTTTGGGAAGACTATCTCTCCCGGCTTGCCTGGGAACGCCTCGGAATCCCCCGGGAGGAGCTGGACGAAGTGGCTGGGGAGAGGGAAGTCTGGGCTTCCCTGCTTAGGCTGCTGCCCCCGCGACCCGACCTCGGATAAGCGGAAGAAGTTGAATGGATATATATATATATATATATATATATATATATATATATATATATATATATATATATATATACACATATATATACAGCAGTGGCGTGCAGTCACTAGAGGCAGGGGAGGCAGGGCCTCACCTGCCATCATGGAAAGAAAAAAAATGTAAAAAGAAAAAAAAAATTTATTAAATTGTTATATGTATCCAGTGATTATAATAAAGTTATTTTCCATTTAACTTCACCAGTTTTAGATTATTTTTATTTTCACATTTGCCGTTCAAATACTGAGAAGAGACGGTGCGGTGATCAGCAGCCAGTAGAGGCACGTCACTCAGTTGTGCCTCAACATGGATTGTGCACAATGACTCGGCTAACTGCTGGCCTGCTGTGCAGTGACACTGTATTGCTATATGAATTATATCAGCTAACTAAACTATGGCATAGTTTAGTTAGCTGAGGTATATAATGTACAGTGTATTTTGTCAACAACTGTATGTGTGTAACGTATTTCCTGTGCTGAGCATTCATATAACTGCTTGAAAATGATGTTTTGTCCGAGGCTCGCAGTAATCCGGCCTCCTGGTGGTAGAGGACGGTAGTGATCCCAGAGATCATTCCTCGCCGCAGAAGAATAAATAAAAAATAAGTTTGCAAGTCAATTAGTGCAGCGATTGTTTATTTCCTCTCGCCTGGACTTTTATTAAAAACATGGAGGATTACATATGTAAAATAAAACAGTTTTCTAAACTGGACTTTCAATCGAAGCAGGAGGTAATAATTAAAGGTATACCAACGCCGGAGCTAAAAGGCTTGCGTTTGACTTCGGGACAGAAGACCCGTTCTTTTCAAACGGCGTGGTACACACGCAAAGGCTGGCTGAGTGGATGTCCAGCAAGAAAGGTAAGACCATAATAATGTTTTTTTGTATTAAATGTGCTTTTTTGCGTGCTACAGTTGTGTAAAGAATGCTGGTATGAGCTTTTAAACATAACCCGTTAACTGCTGCCAATCACATGGTGAATAAGATACTATTTTATATATATATATATATATATATATATTTATATATATATATATATATATATATATATATATATATATATATATATATATATATATATATATATATATATATATATATATATATATATATATATATATATATATATCCATCCATTTTCTACCGCTTGTGCCTTTTTGGGATCACGGTGGGTGCTGGTGCCTATCTCAGCTGCATCTGGGCGGAAGGCGGTGTACACCCTGGACAAGTCGCCACCTCATCGCAGTTAGTGCAAATATATATATATATATATATATATATATATATATATATATATATATATATATATATATATATATATATATATATATATATATATGTATATGTATGTATGTATGTATGTATGTATATATATATATATATATATATATATATATATATATATATATTACCGTTGAAATCAAAGTTACATACACTTGTAAAGAACATAATGTCATGGCTGTCTTGAGTTTCCAATAATTTCTACAACTCTTATTTTGTTTGTGATAGAGTGATTGGAGCACATACTTGTTGGTCACAAAAAAAAACATTCAAAAAGTTTGGTTCTTTTATGAATTTATTATGGGTCTACTGAAAATGTGACCAAATCTGCATACAGCAATGTTAATATTTGCTTACATGTCCCTTGGCAAGTTTCACTGCAATAAGGCGCTTTTGGTAGCCATCCACAAGCTTCTGGTTGAATTTTTGACCACTCCTCTTGACAAAATTGGTGCAGTTCAGCTAAATGTGTTGGTTTTCTGACATGGACTTGTTTCTTCAGCATTGTCCACACGTTTAAGTCAGGACTTTGGGAAGGCCATTCCAAAACCTTAATTCTAGCCTGATTTAGCCATTCCTTTACCACTTTTGACGTGTGTTTGGGGTCATTGTTCTGTCGGAACACCCAACTGTGCCCAAGACCCAACCTCCGGGCTGATTATTTTAGGTTGTCCTGAAGAATTTGGAAGTAATCCTCCTTTTTCATTGTCCCATTTACTCTCTGTAAAGCACCAGTTCCATTGGCAGCAAAACAGGCCCAGAGCATAATACTACCACCACCACGCTTGACGGTAGGTTTGGTGTTCCTGGGATTAAAGGCTTCACCTTTTCTCCTCCAAACATATCGCTGGGTATTGTGGCCAAACAGGTACATTTTTGTTTCATCTGACCACAGAACTTTTCTCCAGAAGGTCTTATCTTTGTCCATTTGATGTCAGCAACTTATTGCAGTGAAACCAAATATTAACATTGCTGTATGTATACTTTTGAGTTTTGACCCAGCAGATTTGCTCACATTTTCAGTAGACCCATAATAAATTCATAAAAGAACCAAACTTCATGAATGAAAGCACAAATACATTTAGCCAGAAAGCAGCCTTTCATAGGTCGACGTGAATAAAGTGGTGGGCCACAAAACAAAAAATATGATTTTGGGTTTCTGATATTTGCAACTATGCCATTAAAAAGAGGTGAATCAACATTTTCAGGTTTGGAGTCGAGTTATCAAACGAAAAATCTTCAGTCGGAAACAAAAAAGAAAACAATTATAAATGAAAAATGGGTTTTCACTGCTCAGACGCCTATACAGTGAAGCCGCCATACCAAAGAGGGGGGGGAAAAAGTACACAGTATATATATCCCACTGTGATATTTCCTTGGAGCCAATCTAAGAAGTAACAAATAACAAAGCTCCTTGTCACCAGAAGGTGCTAAATCTCCCATAGAGAAGATTCCTCAGGTCTATTAAAGGCGCAAGCTGAGTGGGAGCAATGGCGGCCAGCAGGATGTGACTGGCACCAACATGGACTGGTTAGGGTTGAAGATTGGTGTGAGTACGCGGATCAATACGCTCGCTGCTCGGACACACAACTGGACAATTAGACACAGATGGAGGAGAAGAGGTAAGAAACGCGATTTCTTTCATTTTCCATCAATTTTCTTGTATTTGCTTTGGTGTTGTGTTGATACAAGAATATTGTTGGAGATGAACACATTATTTTTTTTAAGTTCACATTAGGGCTGTCAAAGTTAACCAGATCGCATTAACTATGAATTCCTTCAAAGGCATTTTTTTTAATGTGCGATTAACGTGCATGAGTCCTGGTTATTCCGTAGCGTGGGGAAGTGTATTGTTACTGTTGAGCCAAAAGCGGGAAAATAGCGAGCAGAAATGCACAGAGAAAAGAGTACTCCGTATTTTCCAGACCTGCCGATGAGCGGGTCTATTCAGGTCTATTTTCATACAAAGGGCGCACCGGATTATAGGGCGCATTAAAGGTGTCATATTATTTTATTTTTTTTCTAACGGTAAAAGACTTCCTTCTGGTCTACATAACATGTGATGGTGGTTCTTTGGTCAAAATGTTGCATAGATTATGTTTTACAGATCATCTTCAAGCCGCTTTCTGACAGTCGCTTCAGGATGCGCCGTTTTGTGGGCGGTCTTATTTACGTGGCTCACCTTCGACAGCGTCTTATCTCCATTGTAGCGGTGTACTGCGCAAGGACGGGAGTGGAAGAAGTGTCAAAAGATGGAGCTAACTATTTTTATCACATTCAGACTTTACTGAAATGAAATTTTCTTATTTAAACGGGGATAGCAGATCCATTCTATGTGTCATACTTGATCATTTCGCGATATTGCCATGTTTTTGCTGAAAGGATTTAGTAGAGAACAACGACGATAAAGTTCGCAACTTTTGGTCGCTGATAAAAAAAAGCCTTGCCTATACCGGAAGTAGCGTGACGTCACAGGAGGTAGGATTCCTCACAATTCCCCATTGTTTACAATGGAGCGAGAGAGATTCGGACCGAGAAAGCGACGATTACCCCATTAAATTGAGCGAGGATGAAAGATTCGTGGATGAGGAACGTTAGAGTGGAAAACTAGAGAGGCAGTGCAGGGTGTATCTTTTTTCGCTCTGACCGTAACTTAGGTACAAGGGCTCATTGTATTCCACACACTCTCCTTTTTCTATTGTGGATCACGGATTTGTATTTTAAACCACCTCGGATACTATATCCTCTTGAAAATGAGAGTCGAGAACGCGAAATGGACATTCACAGTGACTTTTATCTCCACGACAATACATCAGCGAAGCTCTTTAGGTACGGAGCTAACGTGAAAGCATCATGCTTAAATGCAGATAGAAACAAAAGAAATAAATCCCTGACTGGAAGGATAGACAGAAGATCAACAATACTATTAAACCATGGACATGTAACTACACGGTTAATAATTCTCAGCCTGGCAAAGCTTAACAATGCTGTTGCTAACGACGCTGAAGCTAACTTAGCAACGGGACCTCACAGAGCTATGATAAAAACATCAGCGCTCCACCTACGCCAGCCAGCCCTCATCTGCTCATCAACACCCGTGCTCACCTGCGTTCCAGCGATCGACGGAAGGACAAAGGACTTCACCCGATCATCTGCGCGGTTGGCGGCTAGCATCGGGCTAGGCGTCTGCTATCCAAGTAAGTACTCCTTGTTGTGTTGCTACAGCCAGCCGCTAATATACCGATCCCACCTACAACTTTCTTCTTCTTCCATTGTTCATTAAACAAATTCCAAAAGATTCACCAACACAGATGTCCAGAATACTGTGGAATTGTCCGATGAAAACAGAGCAGTTTGTATGGTGACACATTGGGTACGAATACTTCCGTTGCCGTCGTGACGTCACGCGCATACGTCATCATACATAGACGTTTCCAACCGGAAGTTTAGCGGGAAATTTAAAATTGCACTTTATAAGTTAACCCGGCCGTATTGGCATGTGTTGCAATGTTAAGATTTCATCATTGATATATAAACTATCCGACTGCGTGGTCGGTAGTAGTGGCTTTCAGTAGGCCTTTAAATCAATAAAGGAGCAGCCTCTCCTCATCAGTGGCTCACTAGTGCAACAACAAGGCCGGAAATGTGTCCTGTGAAAAACCGTCCGACCGGAACTCTCTAATAACTAAAGTTCCTTGGGTGAATAATGTAAACTCACTACACCGGTATGTTTTAGCGCTTTCATGGCCAGTTTACTGACAGATATAAGTAAGAACTTTACACTTTATATTAGAAATGGCAACAGTGGAGGATGAATGTCCCATAACAAGAAGATAAAGAAAAAGAAGAACCTTATCGACTACGGTGTCTGCACCGACTACAAAGGCGGAATTTTCAGGACTTATGCAGATCCCAAATACAGATCAGCAGGTACCAGAAGATAAGAAAAGTTGCTTTTGCATAATATTGCGAAACAGAACGCCAGATAATGTCTTACCTTATATATATATATATACACACACACCATAATAATACTCGTATGTTGAAGCACAGTACAATCCATCAAGCGGTGCGGCTTCATAGCTTACCAAAGTCGTACTAAAACGTTTTAATACATTTTTGAGCGCCGTGTGTAATGTTCTATATTTTCAATGGAACATATAAAATGTTGGAGTTGTTTACTTGAGTCATATTGCAGTCTACATGTATCTCTTATGTGTGACTGCCATCTACTGGTCACACTTACCATATCACCATGTACCAAATAAAATAAAATTTCTGGAAAGGTACAAAGGAAACCAGACTAGTTTGTTACGTGTAATGTTTGGCCGTAAGATCACTGAGAAGGTATATTGTAAAAATATGGGTGCAATTTTTACTATAAAAACTACTCTGATGAAAAGTGGGGCATACGGAACTTAAGAGTGTTTTGGGATAATTATGCTTTTAAGTTGTAAGCAAACGTTTACTGAGTGTTGTTAAAAAGAAAGGCCATGTAACACAGTGGTAAAAATGCCCCTGTGCCAACTTTTTTGCAATGTGTTGCTGCCATTAAATTCTAAGTTAATGATTATTTGCAAAAAATAAATGTTTCTCAACATTAAATATCTTGTCTTTGCAGTCTATTCAATTGAATATGAATGTTCTATACTAAATCCTTTCAGCAAAAATATGGCAATATCGCGAAATGATCAAGTATGACACACAGAATGGATCTGCTATCCCCGTTTAAATGAAAAACAATCATTTCAGTAGGCCTTTAAGCAGTGACCTGAGATGTTGCACTCCAAAATATTTCATTTATTGTTCTCAAAAAGTGAACATGTGTAATAGATAGTGTTGGTTTAATGCAGTGCTTCTCAAATAAGCCTTAGCAGGGGTCAGCAAACCAAAACATTGAAAGAGCCATATTGGACCAAAAATATAAAAAACAAATCTGTCTGGAGCTGAAAAAAATGAAAAGTCTTATATAAGTCTTATAATGAAGGCAACACATGACGTAAGTGTCTATATGAGCTATAATAGCCTACTATCAAAATGTCTAAGTGTCGCAGGCTAAAGCAAATCTTTGTTGACAGAAATGTTGAAATGTAATATTTATTCTACACATTTTTACAACATTAGAAAACATTAGTAAATAAAGAGGCTACTCAGAAGGTGAGATAACTCCTGGAAATTACTGGCTTTTAATGGCCAAAGGTATAGATGTGTGTGTCCAAGTTAAAGGCTGTCTTCTTTTAATAGATTTATTACAATCTTTGGCAAGCTATGTAACGTTTGCTGTGGTCTGGAACAACATGGCACACAAACAACTATCTGAAATGCAGCCAATATGACATACAGATAATGTGTCATGAGACATGCAAAACTAAATGATATACAAAGAGGATAAAAGTAAAGGAAATTAAATGAGCTCAAATATACCTACAAATGAGGCATAATGATGCAATATGTACATACAGCTAGCCTAAATAGCATGTTAGCATTGATTAGCTAACAGTCATGCGCTGACCAAATATGCCTGATTAGCACTCCAACAAGTCAATAACATCAACCAAACGCACCTTTGTGCATTCACGCACAGCATAAAACTTTTGGTGGACAAAATGAGACTGATTGATTGATTAAAACTTTTATTAGTAGATTTTACAGTACAGTACATATTCCGTACAATTGACCACTAAATGGTAACACCCGATGGAACATATAAAATGTTGGAGTTGTTTACTTGAGTCATATTGCAGTCTACATGTATCTCTTATGTGTGACTGCCATCTACTGGTCACACTTACCATATCACCATGTACCAAATAAAATACAATTTCTGGAAAGGTACAAAGGAAACCAGACTAGTTTTTTACGTGTAATGTTTGGCCGTAAGATCACTGGGAAGGTATATTGTAAAAATATGGGTGCAATTTTTACTATAAAAACTACTCTGATGAAAAGTGGGGCATACGGAACTTAACAGTGTTTTGGGATAATTATGCTTTTAAGTTGTAAGCAAACGTTTACTGAGTGTTGTTAAAAGGAAAGGCCATGTAACACAGTGGTAAAAATGCCCCTGTGCCAACTTTTTTGCAATGTGTTGCTGCCATTAAATTCTAAGTTAATGATTATTTGCAAAAAATAAATGTTTCTCAACATTAAATATCTTGTATTTGCAGTCTATTCAATTGAATATAAGTTGAAAAGGATTAGCAAATCATTGTATTTTGTTTTTATTTACGATTCACACAACGTGCCAACTTCTCTGGTTTTGGGTTTTGTATTTTACGGTATTTTGCTGCGTATTTTGGATTCGATTTTTGCAAAAATTTTTTTACGGAGAAGTGGGAAAGGCAATGAAAATCAGGACCGAGTGAGATTAGCGGTGTTAAGGAAGAAGAAAGAAGGGACGCAATAGGAGAAGAGCATTGTTGTGGGATGCAGACAAAGAAAGGATGGATGCATGGCATGACGTGCGAAGAGAGGGGAGGTGCAGGAAGTGAAGAGAGGAGCGTTCAGGGAGGACGCCAGAGCACCAAGGAAGGAAGGAAGAAGCAACGATGGACATTAAAAACATCAGAGAGGTAAATGCAAAGGAGGGATAGATAGATAGATGGAGGGATGGGAAGAGAGGTGAGAAGAACATTTTTAAAAAGTCAACTGGCACTTTGGATTCCCCAGACTGCATTTCATCACACACACACACACACACACACACATTACGGGCTAAGTGAGTCAGGCGGCCTCTTCCGTGTTGGCCTAACACTTCACTTCCTGTCCTCTGAGACGCTCGGAGAGCTGTGTGGACTTTTTATTTTGCCAGGCGGATTTTTCACAGCATGGGAATGACGGCGCAAGTAATGGTCCCGTTAGACAATGCAGTATATATATGTGTGTGTGTGTGTGTGTGTGTGTGTGTGTGTGTGTGTGTGTGTGTGTCCATTAACAACTAATAGCATCGCTGTTTCTTCAATACCACTAATGGATGGGAATCAGCGGACACAAACACACGTGAGACTGAACGTATAGTACATCTACTAAGTAGGCGACCTCTGGATGGAAGTATAGACGCTGCAAAACAAGTCGACTTCATGGACACGATGCTAAAGTTACAGGAAGTGCGCTAACTCAACGGGGAACACGTTCCATGCTCGAGCATACTGTTTTGTTTTGTTTTTTTACTGGTGTGGGCACTGATAGGACCACGGGCCTGGGCAATTTTTTTTGACTTGGAGGGTCCAAATTTATAGAAAAAAATGTGTCCGGGGGGCGGTATATATACTTTTTAGGAACCCTAATACAAAACCTCACAATAATGTCTGATTGAATGCTAAAAATGTTATGACAGACCGCCTTAGGAAACGGAATGGAATTTTAAATTTTTTTTCTGAATGAGACACACAGAATTGTGTGAAAATAAATAATGTGGGATTTACAACATTAACTATGAATGATAAAACACTGAATATTGACAATTGGTAATTTCACCACACCTAGTGTGTGTGTGTGTGTGACTATCAGTGGTACTTTAACTATAATATATATATATATATGTATGTATGTATGTATGTCTGTATATATAGATATATATGTATATATTGTGGAGAATGCATATATGTTTAAGAGTTTTTTCTTTATTCATAGTCACGTTTGGAGCAGCTAGTATTTTTCCATGTACCGTATTTCCTTGAATAGCCGCAGGGGCGCTAATTAATTTAAAACCTCTTCTCACTCCTGCGTTTACCAAAAGCATGCGGGATGGGCAAGCATGCGCTAATTATTTTAAAACCTCTTCTCACTCCAGCGCTTACCTTATCATGAAAAGTACATTTAATTAAAAAAAACGTTATTATGGTCTTACCTTTAGGTATAAATGAGTCCATGCGCAGCTCCTATAGAAGTCTTCCTTATCTTTCTTCAGTTTTAAAAGTCTCGATGGAGATCTTCCTTTAAGTATTACCTTCTGCTTCGATTGAAAGTCCAGTTTAGAAAACTGTTTTATTTTAGATATGTAATCCTCCATGTTAAAAGTGCAAGCAAACAATGGCTGCTCACTCTTGCTGCGTGTTGTCTTCTTCTGCAGCACCGGTCTTCTGCAGTACCAGCAGTCGCAAGAAGGATCACTAGCGTCCTCTACCACCAGGAGGCGGAAGTCATTTAATGACTCATATTTGACCCGGCGGAAGAGCCAAGCATGCGCTAATTATTTTGCGAAACGAGTTAGACCCGGCTGTAATTATAGGCAGGCGAATACTATATTCCCGGCGGCAATCCAAGGAAATACGGTATACTCTGTATACTTGTTTCTCTTTGTCTTCAGATGTCTGTGTAGTGTTTTAGGCATTGGAATGTGAGAGGGATGCACCCCCCTCATCTTATCAGTGTTGGGGAAGGGGGAGGCATTCCTTTCTGGGAGGGGGGGGGGACTGTTTTCGTATTCAATAAATTGTCTCTTCCCATTTGAATGTTAGACCATTTCGAGATGCCGGTATGACCGCATTGGTGTGGACTGGTCTCCTAAAGCTTTAGTAAAACTTGATAATATTCCTATTCTGTCTTGGTGGTCCTTCTTACTCAGCATATATGTCATCTAAAGAACTTGGGATTGACCAGTGACTTCAATTCCCTGAGAGGGAAGGCTGGTCAGACGCAACAATATACATACATTTTTTATATATATATATATATATATATATATATATATATATATATATATATATATATATATATATATATATATATATATAGATATATGTATGTATACATACATATATTTATTTATTACATATAGCCTATTATTTGTGCACTATTGACTTGTGATGCATCGAATGCTGAAAAAATACTTTGCTCACCGACACCGAATGTTGTGATGACCTATCCACTTCACCTGGCGAGTCACATATTCTCCCGCGCACACGGATGATGTAAAAGTTGCATTCAGGTGGCATTGTCGTTAAGACTGCAGTCGCATTCAAAAGATCAGATTCCAATTGAATTCGGACTATTTCTCCATGTAGCCCTAAACTGGCAAGAAAAATCCACTCTGTGTCACTTGAGGGCAAACAAATCAGATTTGGGGTGCAGTGTAAACAGAGCCTAAATGTACTCCAATAAGCAAAAAAGGTGAGTCTTTTCTTGTATTTTAGTGAAGTCATTTGCAAAAGGTATACCTGGTAGGCTATAGAGTACTAGGAGCTAGCAGCTACACAACAGCTAAGCATACAAGCTATACATATGTAATAAGTGTCATTAACTGAACAATATTGCAGTCTAATAAAATACCACATTTGTCATTACAAGCAAGTATCAAATAATTATAGTTGCATATTACTTACAGATATAAAGTGAATGAAATAAAGTGGATCCTACTTTTCTCCAGATGTTGAACTTCTTCGTGCATGGCTAAATACGTCATTGTTAACGAGTGCAGTGCACTGCAGTGATCAGAGTTTGTGTTGTCCGCCTTATAATATATACTGTACAATAAATAAGTCTAGTTTTTGCGGTTGATCTCTTGTTGTAGGACAAATATGTTGCTGTCATCTATAATTCATGTCTGCAGTTGTTTTGCTTCCCTGTTGATCAGCATTGTTTGGTTTCCAACAATACTTATCGATATCTTGATACAGAATGTTGTTGTTATGGTATGTGCAGCCTAAAAGAGATTTATCAATACTATTTAGCAATGTTTTCTTGTTGCTGAACATGGCACCGAAGACGTTATGCAACAACAACAACCCATGCACGCATCTATTTCATGTGGGAGTTTCCAAAATACTTTTCCAGTTTATTTTAAGTTCATACATACTTTGACAAAGTAGTCACTTGGTAGACTCCACTTGGCGAGAGTGAAGGGCTAAACATGGCAGCAACCTTTTTCTGCTTTTTTTGTTTATTTTATAAACTCTTTTTCCCTTTACAATGGATCGTCTTAGGGACCCTGATAATACCTTAATGGGGTCGCACTCAGTTTTTTTTAGAGGGCCATCAAAAAAAATTGTTTCTCAGCTGTGGTCCGTACAGGCTGCACCAGTACTCAGTTTGTAATACACTTTTTCACCACTTGTGGCAGTAATGACAATATCGAACAAACAGAAGAAGTCGAGAGCTAAAGTCATAGAAAAGTTTCTTGAGCGCAAAAATTATGACTAAGGTGATGATGCTGTATTTTCATCTGCACTTTATTTTTTTCACAGTTGATTTAAAAATATGTACAAACCCCGTTTCCATATGAGTTGGGAAATTGTGTTAGATGTAAATATAAACGGAATACAATGATTTGCAAATCATTTGCAACCCATATTCAGTTGAATATGCTACAAAGACAACATATTTGATGTTCAAACTGATAAAACA
The DNA here is from genome assembly GCF_033978785.1 of Entelurus aequoreus. NCBI lineage: Eukaryota > Metazoa > Chordata > Actinopteri > Syngnathiformes > Syngnathidae > Entelurus > Entelurus aequoreus. The sequence continues at coordinate 39,166,397 of NC_084751.1, forward strand.
TTTTTTTTTTTTTGCAAATAATCATTAACTTTAGAATTTGATGCCAGCAACACGTGACAAAGAAGTTGGGAAGAGTGGCAATAAATACTGATAAAGTTGAGGAATGCTCATCAAACACTTATTTGGAACATCCCACAGGTGAACAGGCAAATTAGGAACAGGTGGGTGCCATGATTGGGTATAAAAGTAGATTCCATGAAATGCTCAGTCATTCACAAACAAGGATGGTGCGAGGGTCACCACTTTGTCAACAAATGCATGAACAAATTGTTGAACAGTTTAAGAAAAACCTTTCTCAACCAGCTATTGCAAGGAATTTAGGGATTTCACCATCTACGCTCCGTAATATCATCAAAAGGTTCAGAGAATCTGGAGAAATCACTGCACGTAAACAGCTAAGCCTGTGACCTTCGATCCCTCAGGCGGTACTGCATCAACAAGCGACATCAGTGTGTAAAGGATATTACCACATGGGCTCAGGATTACTTCAGAAACCCACTGTCAGTAACTACAGTTGGTCGCTACATCTGTAAGTGCAAGTTAAAACTCTCCTATGCAAGGGGAAAACCGTTTATCAACAACACCCAGAAACGCCGTCGGCTTCGCTGGGCCTGAGCTCATCTAAGATGGACTGATACAAAGTGGAAAAGTGTTCTGTGGTCTGACGAGTCCACATTTCAAATTGTTTTTGGAAACTGTGGACGTCGTGTCCTCCAGACCAAAGAGGAAAAGAACCATCCGGATTGTTATAGGCACAAAGTTAAAAAGCCAGCATCTGTGATGGTATGGGGGTGTATTAGTGCCCAAGACATGGGTAACTTACACATCTGTGAAGGCGCCAATAATGCTGAAAGGTACATACAGGTTTTGGAGCAACATATGTTGCCATTCAAGCAACGTTACCATGGACGCCCCTGCTTATTTCAGCAAGACAATGCCAAGCCACGTGTTACATCAACGTGGCTTCATAGTAAAAGAGTGCGGGTACTAGACTGGCCTGCCTGTAGTCCAGACCTGTCTCCCATTGAAAATGTGGGGCGCATTATGAAGCCTAAAATAGCACAACGGAGACCCCCGGACTGTTGAACAACTTAAGCTGTACATCAAGCAAGAATGGGAAAGAATTCCACCTGAGAAGCTTCAAAAATGTGTCTCCTCAGTTCCCAAACGTTTACTGAGTGTTGTTAAAAGGAAAGGCCATGTAACACAGTGGTAAACATACCCTTTCTCAACTACTTTGGCACGTGAAATTCTAACTTAATTATTATTTGCAAATAAAAAATAAAGTTTATGAGTTTGAACATCAAATATGTTGTCTTTGCAGCATATTCAACTGAATATGGGTTGAAAATGATTTGCAAATCATTGTATTCCGTTTATATTTACATCTAACACAATTTCCCAACTCATATGGAAACGGGGTTTGTATTATTATTATTATTCATTAAATGGCAATTTATTCATTTTAGCACTGCGTAATTGTATGTAAATATTAAGGGTGTAACGGTACGTGTATTTGTAATGAACAAAACCAAAACCAGTGAAGTTGGCACGTTGTGTAAATGGTAAATAAAAACAGAATACAATGATTTGCAAATCCTTTTCAACATATATTCAATTGAATAGACTGCAAAGACAAGATACTTAACGTTCGAACAGGTAAACTTTATTTTTTGCAAATATTAGCTCATTTGGAATTGGATGCCTGCAACATGTTTCAAAAAAGCTGGCACAAGTGGCAAACAATACTGAGAAAGTTGAGGAATGCTCACCAAACACTTATTTGGAACATCCCACAGGTGAACAGGCTAATTGGGAACAGGTGGGTGCCATGATTGGGTATAAAAGCAGCTTCCATGAAATGTTCAGTCATTCACAAACAAGGATGGGGCGAGGGTCACCACTTTGTCAACAAATGCCTGAGCAAATTGTCCAACAGTTTAAGAACAACATTTCTCAACCAGCTATTGCAAGGAATTTAGGGATTTCAACATCTACGGTCCGTAATATCATCAAAAGGTTCTGAGAATCTGGAGAAATCACTGCACGTAAGCGATGATATTACGGACCTTCGATCCCTGCATCAAAAAGTGACATTGGTGTGTAAAGGATATCACCACATGGGCTCAGGAAGATTTCAGAAAACCACTGTCAGTAACTACAGTTGGTCGCTACGTCTGTAAGTACAAGTTAAAACTCTACAATGCAAAGCGAAAGCCATTTATCAACAACACCCAGAAATGTTGCCGGCTTCGCTGGGCCTAGGCAAAAAAAAGTGTTCTGTGGTCCGAAGAGTCCACATTTCGTGTCCTGCGGACCAAAGAGGAAAAGAACCATCCGGACTGTCATAGGCGCAAAGTTCAAAAACCAGCATCTGTGATGGTATGGGGGTGTTTTAGTGCCCAAGGCATGGGTAACTCACACGGTGTGTAAAGGATATCACCACATGGGCTCAGGAACCCTTCAGAAAACCACTTTTTTGTACTGTGTTCCTGCCATTAAATTCTAAGTTAATGATTATTTGCAACATTAAATATCTTGTCTTTGCAGTCTATTCAATTGAATATAAGTTGAAAAGGATTTGCAAATCATTGCATTCTGTTTTTATTTACCATTTACACAACGTGCCAACTTCACTGGTTTTGGGTTTTGTACATTATGCTGTTTTTGACCTCCATTTGCTTGAGTGCAACGCAGCAATACAAGAAATTCAAATCTTTGTACACAAATATCCTCCTGGGAATCAGTGTCCTCTGCTGTGGACATTTGTTTTTGGTCTATTTTTTGCATGCAAATTCGACATTTTGGGGGGGAAATGGCCTGTCATGCAAAACACAAACGTACACTGCAAAGGACATTGGTTCTCAGGAGAATATACATTCCAATACACACTTAAAAAACAACCTATTTCATCCATGCACTTATGTCCTGCATGTCTTTCTACCCTGCACTCCTTTTTTTGGCCTCCCTCCTCATATTTCCACCTTATCTTGCCCTCGTCTGCTTTGTCCTCGCCGCCTCTCCTTTCATTCCCCACTTCTTGCTTTCTCGTGTATTCCCTGGTCCTTTCCCTTCTCCCGTTTCACTCCCTTCTCCCCATCTTTTCTCCCTCCTTCCCCGCTGCCTATTAAGGTCAGCATGGTGCTAAGTGTCTATCAGTGTTGATGAGGCTCAGGAGACTCCTTTGTTCTCAATGAGGGCGAAAATTTGAAACAGCCATCAGAGCAAACAGCATAAAACAGCCATCCACCCCGCCCTCACCCCTGACCCCCATCGCCTCCATCCCTCCATCCTTCATCCCATCGCCCTATCAATCACTCTTCTCGCTAACAACTCTATTGATCAGATGCACTAACAACATCTTTCATTTATTAATTATGAGAATCACTCTTCCTTGGATTAGTATCCGCTTCTTCCTGGCGGATTCGACTCGCGGGCCCGTAAACTCAGATTAGTTATCCTTGAAATAAACGAATGTTATAGTTTATTCACTATTGATGAACTCATGATTGCATTTGATCCAAAATTTAAATTCTCGAGAGTTATTTATTCATTTAACCTGTCCTGTTCGAAACCTATATGCAGTGCTGGTATGTATAGACCAGTGGTTCTTAACCTTGTTGGAGGTACCGAACCCACCAGTTTCATATGCGCATTCACCGAACCCTTCTTTAGTGAAAAATTAAATGTTTTTTGTTTCAAATTCAAGACAAAGTTATATGTTTTTGGTAACACTTTAGTATGGGGAACATATTTTAAGTAACAAAGACTTAATTTAGAGTTATTTGGTTAGGGTAAGGGTCAGGGTTAGAGGGTTAGGGTTATAATAAGGCCATGCCGAACAAGGCATTAATAAGTACTTAATAATGACTAGTTAAGAGCCAATATGTTACTAATTTGCATGTTAATAAGCAACTAATTAATGGTGAATATGTTAACCTGGTTGAGTTTATGGCGGCAAGAACTGCACATTAAAGGCCTACTGAAAGCCACTACTGCCGACCACGCAGTCTGATAGTTTATATATCAATGGTGAAATCTTAACATTGCAACACATGCCAATACGGCCGGGTTAACTTATAAAGTGCAATTTTAAATTTCCCGCTAAACTTCCGGTTGGAAACGTCTATGTATGATGACATATGCACGTGACGTCACGACGGCAACGGAAGTATTCGTACCCAATGTGTCACCATACAAACTGCTCTGTTTTCATCGAACAATTCCACAGTATTCTGGACATCTGTGTTGGTGAATCTTTTGCAATTTGTTTAATGGACAATGGAGACTGCAAATAAGAAAGTTGTAGGCGCGATCGGTGTATTAGCGGCGGACTACAGCAACACAATCAGGAGGTTGTGTTGTGTTTGAGCTGGATAGCAGACACACTACCGTGAGTACAGCTTTGGCTTCCAAACATTTGATCGCTTGCCCGTACGTGCGTGTCGCTATGTGCATGTCACGTACGTAACTTTGGGGAAATATATGTTTCTTGCCGACTCTGATGGCGGCCGGGGTGTCGTCGAAAGCTACAACGCCCGCCGCCGCTCCGTAGTTAGCTTCAATTGTTAAGCTTCGCCAAGCTGGAAATTATTAACCGTGTATTTACATGTTCATGGTTTAATAGTATTGTTGATCTTCTGTCTATCCTTCCAGTCAGGGTTTTTTAAAATGTTGTTTGTATCTGCATTTGAGCCCGATGCTATCACGTTAGCTCCGTAGCTAAAGTGCGTCAACGATGTATTGTCGTGGAGATAAGTCACTGTGAATGTCCATTTCGCGTTCTTGACTCTCATTTTCAAGAGGATATAGTATCCGAGGTGGTTTAAAATACAAATCCGTGATCCACAATAGAAAAAGGAGAGTGTGTGGAATCCAATGAGACCTTGTACCTAAGTTACGGTCAGAGCGAAAAAAGATACACCCTGCACTGCCTCTCTAGTCCTTCACTCTAACGTTCCTCATTCACGAATCTTTCATCCTCGCTCAAATTAATGGGGTAATCGTCGCTTTCTCGGTCCGAATCTCTCTCGCTCCATTGTAAACAACGGGGAATTGTGAGGAATCCTTCCTCCTGTGACGTCACGCTACTTCCGGTATATGCAAGGCTTTTTTTTATCAGCGACCAAAAGTTGCGAACTTTATCGTCGTTGTTCTCTACTATATCCTTTCAGCAAAAATATGGCAATATCGCGAAATGATCAAGTATGACACACAGAATGGATCTGCTATCCCCGTTTAAATAAAAAACAATCATTTCAGTAGGCCTTTAAGCAGTGACCTGAGATGTTGCACTCCAAAATATTTCATTTATTGTTCTCAAAAAGTGAACATGTGTAATAGATAGTGTTGGTTTAATGCAGTGCTTCTCAAATAAGCCTTAGCAGGGGTCAGCAGACCAAAACATTGAAAGAGCCATATTGGACCAAAAATACAAAAAACAAATCTGTCTGGAGCTGAAAAAAATGAAAAGTCTTATATAAGTCTTATAATGAAGGCAACACATGACGTAAGTGTCTATATTAGCTATAATAGCCTACTATCAAAATGACTATGTGTCGCAGGCTAAAGCAAATCTTTGTTGACAGAAATGTTGAAATGTAATATTTATTCTATACATTTTTACAACATTAGAAAACATTAGTAAATAAAGAGGCTACTCAGAAGGTGAGATTACTCCTGGAAATTACTGGCTTTTAATGGCCAAAGGTATAGATGTGTGTGTCCAAGTTAAATGCTGTCTTCTTTTAATAGATTTATTACAATCTTTGGCAAGCTATGTAACGTTTGCTGTGGTCTGGAACAACATGGCACACAAACAACTATCTGAAATGCAGCCAATATGACATACACATAATGTGTCATGAGACATGCAAAACTAAATTATATACAAAGAGGATAAAAGTAAAGGAAATTAAATGAGCTCAAATATACCTACAAATGAGGCATAATGATGCAATATGTACATACAGCTAGCCTAAATAGCATGTTAGCATTGATTAGCTAACAGTCATGCGCTGACCAAATATGCCTGATTAGCACTCCAACAAGTCAATAACATCAACCAAACGCACCTTTGTGCATTCACGCACAGCATAAAACTTTTGGTGGACAAAATGAGACTGATTGATTGATTGAAACTTTTATTAGTAGATTGCACAGTACATATTCCGTACAATTAACCACTAGATGGTAACACCCGAATGTTTTTCAACTTGTTTAAGTCGGGGTTCATGTTAACACAAGGAAGGAGTGGAAGATTTTACATGTAAACAAACTGTTGCGTCACAGTCGCCACTATGGTGAGTTCAAGAACCGCCGAAATTAGTAGGACAAAATGCTGTTCACCAAATACGCTCATCAGTGAAGCATACACACAAACATATTAACATATTAGTGCCACTATGGCGGCACTAAAGAGCCGCATGCGGCTCGAGAGCCGCGGGTTACTGACCCCCGCCTTCGATTGGGACCTGGTTGATGTCACATTGGGACGTCACGTGCAGGTCAGGCGAGGGCGGCCACGTTGACGGTGCCAGCCCCCGCGGTGTGCTGTAACTACGTCATCTATTCTAGTGACATGACATGAGTGAACGGCATCATCTGTGACACGGCGGAACCACCGGATAAGAAGGATGTTCCAGAGGCAGTTCCTGTGAAATGCATCAAGGTGGCAAGTAGTCAATGTGGAAAGAGTCCAAGTTTCAGATCCGCACAGGAGCCCTGGCACCATGCAGGACTTGAAGATACGCACCTTTTGTGGGCGTTCTTATCTGTGCACTCTGCCAGACTCTGTGACGGCAACGCAAAGCCCCGCAAGCCTGCAGCTGACGACGTGCAACTTCAGGATCCGACAAGCAAAATCTGGTCATTTTGGATCCAAGATAAACTCTTTGACCGTCTCAACCTACTGATGACCTGTTGTGGTGGTGGTAGGAAGTCAGATAGTGGCTTATTTTTTTTGTCTCTGCCCATGGTAGGTTTTCTTCCGCTAATACCGACGATGGTAATCAGAATCAGAATCGTTTTTATTGCCATTGTTTGAGAACGGGTTCACTAACTAGACATTTTTCTTGGTGCGATCGTGCAACATAAAACACATATAACACAGAATAGGTAATAAAATGAGCTGTGCCTGAGCTATCAGATCTTGTTATTGTTCATGTCAGGGCCGGCCCGTGGCATAGGCCGTATAGGCAAATGCTAAGGGCGCCGTCCATCAGGGGGCGCCACGCCAGTGCCACAAATGTTGGAGAAAAAAATAAAAAAATAAAAGTTGGTACTATTATTTCTAAATACAAAAAATAATCCCACGTTATTTAAAATGCAAAGTAAAGCCTATTTAATAGAAATATGATTTGTTACAACATTACGCCCCCCCATCCCCCCGCACGGTGCGCCCCCTCCCTTCCCGTATCATGACTCTTACCACATCAAAAAATCAACACAAGATGTCAAAACGGCCAAAACGGTCAGGTGCCCAGGGAAGAAAAAATAGAAAAGAAGAGGAGGAGAAACGAGAAAAAGACAGAGGTAGCAAGTAGGTAACGTTAGCCTACATGAAATTATTTGTCTGTTACAGAATGTGATAGTAACCTGGCTTTTTAGCATTAAGCTAATGTTACATGATTCGGCAATTGCTAATCAATAAATAGCTAGTTCTGTTTTAACGTCGGGTTAATATTGTGGAGGGGGCTAAATTGTTATGGAAAATAATAATGTAACGTTAGGTATTTACAGTACTCCCACCTTACATTCCTCAGGGACATTTTTATTAGATCTTTTAAGCAGATGTTTTCTGTTTACATTGTTATTGCCTTCTGGTTAGCTAATGTTTGCCCTGCAGGTAATAGTCACTGTTCCACCCCTTTATATATTAGGTATAGTTGTAAGCCTAGTTGTTAAAGTGCACATCATTAATGTTAATTAAGCAATATCACATGAGAGGGAATGCTGTTTTTTAATTTGAGCACTGCTGTGATTCGGTTAAAGATAATCATAACATAACATTCTCATATAATATGTTAATTTGCTTTCTTTAAGTAAAAAAAAAAGGTCAAAGACAAAGCTATTCGGTTTCTTGTGAGTATATACACTTCACTGCCGATGCCTAGGGCGCCAGATTGGTTAGGGCCAGGCCTGGTTCATGTGCCTGATGGCCGAGGGGAAAAAAACTGTTCAGGTTGCGGGAGTTGTGGGTCTGGATGGACCGTAGTCTCCTGCCTGAGAGGAGAGGGGAGAATAGTTTGTGACCAGGGTGAGAAGAGCCAGCTGTGATCCGGCCCACACGCCTCGTGGTCCTGGAGGAGAACAGGTCCTGGAGGGATGGGAGCTTGCAGCCAATCACCTTCTCAGCAGCACGTACCATGCGCTGCAGTCGATGCTTATCCTGGACTGTGGCGCCGGGGAACCACACGGTGATGGAGAAGGATGATGGCTGAGTAAAACTGAACCAGCATCTCGGTCGGCACCTTAAGTTTCCTCAGCTGCCGCAGGAAGTACATCCTCTGCTGGGCCTTCTTGATGAGGGAGCTGATGGTCGGCTCCCACTTGAGGTCCTGGGTGATGGTGGTGCCCAAGAAACGGAAGGAGTCCACAATGGAGACGGGGGTGGGAGAGTCAATCAGGGTGAGGGGGGATGGTGGGGCTGTGACTTTCCTGAAGTATGGTATCCAGCACAACATTGTCGGCGTAGCACAGGCCTGTAAAAGACTCCAAGACGAGGGTACCTAATTTTGTGACCAAGTGAATCTACTGTATATATGTTTTATAAAGTTTGTATTCCACCGTGTCTTGGGAAAAAAATATCGGTGATGTTTGTCATCAAGATATATATTTAAACAGTGTATATTTTGAAAATATAAATTATGACTCTTTTGGAGGGTGAGGCGTGGTTTCGTTTGCAATCTAGGAACACCTCCAGAAATGAAGATTTTGCACAGAAAGTAGGTTATAAAAGTTTGAGTTTGAGTTTGAGTTTATTTCGAACATGCAAGCATACAACATGATACATCACAATTTCCAGTTTCTCTTTTCAACATGTTCGAAAAGGAGTAGGAAGAAGCAGAGCTTATTTAATCCTACCCCTTTTCTTTTACATAACAGTTTCTAAAACTTTTGTTCACTTCCTGTTCTCAATTTATCCACGATATACTCCATAAGTAATCACAATACAAATAAATAAATAATAATTGGTGAAGTAAGTTACATTTCATATGATGAGATAAGTAAGATTATTTTGAGAGTGAAAGAATGGATGAATTAAATAAATTCAGTATTCTTCTTCTTTGAACTTTGTAAACACTTTAAGTTTGAAGATTTACGTTTGGTTACGTTTATAGTTATGTTACCTTTAATTTGGCTATTATGGTGTCATTTTGATCATTGTTTTGATTATATTATAATTGCAATATTTGAATGATGGCAAATGAATGTGTTGTGGCAGTTGTGGATGTCACCAATGTGGCGGTTCGAGGAAACACTCGGTTGCTTTTCCAAACACGTCTTTAACGAACTGCCAACATAATAATGCTGAACAGCTTAATGGCTTTGTAAAAACACTGAGACAAAGTCAAAGTTCATGTGACTGTGGAAGATCATTTACACACATTTTGGTCAAAATATGTTCCTCCAAAGCCTGTATGTACCTTTCAGTATTAATGGTGCCTTCACAGATGTGTACATTACCCATGCCTTGGGCACTAATACACCCCCACACCATCACAGATGCTGGCTTTTGAACTTTGCAACTAGAACAATGCGGATGGTTCTTTTCCTCTTTGGTCCGGAAGACACGACGTCTACAGTTTGCCAAAACAATTTGAAATGTGGACTCGTCAGACCACAGAACACTTTTCCACTTTGCATCGGTCCATATTCGATGAGCTCGGGCCCAGCGATGCCAGCGGCATTTCTGGGTGTTGTTGATAAACGGCTTTCGCTTTGCAAAGTAGAGTTTTAACTTGCACTTACAAATGTTGCGACAAACTTTGATTACAATCTGAACTCCACTTTTTGTCCAGTATTAACAATTTTTGCGAGTTCGTTCCTAACCACAAAATGTGGTAAATGATGTCAAATGAGAACCGCTTGTGCACAATAAGCATGGATTAAAACAATTAAAGTATTGTACGTTTTTGACGCATGTATATATACACCTATATTCCATGTTTACTCCTTCTCACCTCGTGTGAATGCTGAGAGTCAAGTGTTGACATGTTGTTGTCGAGAAGAGAGGACTCTAAGTATTCATTGATTGGAGGGACGGGCGCTGACAGCCTGACAAATAGTCTTTTTATTAAGTGCCTGTCTGTGCCTGGTAGGTCAGAAATTGCAGAGAAGAACAATTCAATTTGATTGAATATGCTTTTCATTCCCCTCTGGGGTCTTTTTGATTACAAGCATAAAAACACTGATTAAAGACAAAACATAGACGTTAGTCCAATAGACTCAGCCTGCAGCTACGCAGCAATCTCTCGCTGTGGTTTACGTTGGTCCAGGGCCTCGTGTGTCAATGTAGTCTGTTCTCGTCAAATATTATGGGGATTTTTGTATGATTGGAAACTTTTTTTAGGTACTTGGAAAACATTTTTTTTTGTGTATTATAGTATTTTTCAACCTTTTTTTTTTAGAGCTTTGATTAATCAGATAAAATAATGTATACATGCAGAATAATCATATAATTATATTTATTTGTAGCTGGGCACGTGTTACTTACAAAAACAAAACAAATAATTAATCTTTTGATGGGTAGAAGTCTTGCGTCTGCTGACATCTTTTGCGTGTCATCAACTTTTTAGTTGTTTTGAACTTACCTCCGCCAGGTCTTTATGTGATCTGTTTGTTTGTTAATTAGCTAGCAACATAACTCAAAACTTCTCTGTTGCGGGTCCCAAACTCTGAAACGATCTCCCTCTCCATGTGAGACAGGCCCCTTCTTTAGCTACTTTTAAGATTCTTCTTAAAACCCATTTTTATTCACTGGCTTTTAATCCAGCATGAGACTTTGAACTGTTTTTAACTTTTTAACTGCTTTTTATCTAACAAATTGTTCTTAGGATAATTTGTATTTGCTTTTTCAATGTGTATTTTACTTCTGTTTTAAATTTTATTTTTTAGTCTGTGCTTTGCCTGTATTTGTGTGGGCTCTGTACCGAGGATGTCGTTGTGGCTTGTGCAGCCCTTTGAGACACTTGTGATTTAGGGCTATATAAATAAACATTGATTGATTGATTGATTGATATTTATTTGTGGTGTACAGCCCTTTGTTCTTCAACTGTGGCTGTTTTTAAAGGGCTTTATAAATAAAGTTGGTATGGTATGGTATGGTAAAAAGTTATGGACAAATTGTCATAAAACATTCAGGAAATGTCAGAAATGATTAGACTTTGGGCATGTTCCATAATATTCCTACTACGTTTACGTTATTGAGCCCCACTTCTCTGCTCTGTCCGTCCCTTGGGGCTTTTTCAAAAATGTATGAAAATGTAAAAAGATGATGGAAAAAAATACATTTTTAGTTTTAATACGGTTTCTGTAGGAGGACAAACATGACACAAACCTTCCTAATTGTTCGAAATAACACTGATTATGTTAAACATGCTTCACTGATGAGAGTAATTGGCGAGTTCCGTTTTGTCCTACTAATTTTGCCGGTCCTTGAACTCACCGTAGTTTGTTTACATGTACAACTTTCTCCGACGCTGCCACAGAAAGGCATGTTTCATGCCACTGCATCTTTGCCTCATTTTGTCCACCAAACTTGTAATGACAATGTAATCTGTTGTCGTCAAATATTATGGAGATTTTTGTATGATTGGAAACTTTTTTAGCTACTTGGAAAACATTTTTTTTAGTGTATTATAGTATTTTTCAACATTTTTATAGAGCTGTGATTAATCAGATAAAATAATGTATAAATGCAGAATAATCATAATTATTTTATGTTTATTTTAATTGTAGCTGGGCATGCGTTAGTTACAAAAACTAAACAAATAATTCATCTTTTGATGGGTAGAAGTCTTGCGTCTGCTGACATCTTTTGCGTGTCATCAACTTTTTAGTTGTTTTGAACTTACCCCCGCCAGGTCGTTATGTGATCTGTTTGTTTGTTAATTAGCTAGCAACATAACTCAAAACTTCTCTGTTGCGGGTCCCAAACTCTGGAACGATCTCCCTCTCCATGTGAGACAGGCCCCTTCTTTGGCTACTTTTAAGATTCTTCTTTAAACCCATTTTTATTCACTGGCTTTTAATCCAGCATGAGACTTTGAACTGTTTTTAACTTTTTAACTGCTTTTTATCTAACAAATTGTTCCTAGGATAATTTGTATTTGCCTTTTCAATGTGTATTTTACTTCTGTTTTAAATTTTATTTTTTAGTCTGTGCTTTGCCTGTATTTCTTTGTGGTGTACAGCCCTTCGTTCTTCAACTGTGGCTGTTTTTAAAGGGCTTTATAAATAAAGTTGGTATGGTATGGTATGGTATGGTAAAAAAGTTATGGACAAATTTTCATAAAACATTCAGGAAATGTCAGAAATGAGAATAAATGATTAGACTTTGGGCATGTTCCATAATATTCCTACTACGTTTACGTTATTGAGCCCCACTTCTCTGCTCTGTCCGCCCCCTGGAGCGTTTTCAAAAATGTATGAAAATGTAAAAAGATGATGGAAAAAAATATATTTTTAGTTTTAATACGGTTTCTGTAGGAGGACAAACATGACACAAACCTTCCTAATTGTTCGAAATAACACTGTTTATGTTAAACATGCTTCACTGATGAGAGTAATTGGCGAGTTCCGTTTTGTCCTACTAATTTTGGCGGTCCTTGAACTCACCGTAGTTTGTTTACATGTACAACTTTCTCCGACGCTGCCACAGAAAGGCATGTTTCATGCCACTGCTTCTTTGCCTCATTTTGTCCACCAAACTTGTAATGACAATGTAATCTGTTGTCATCAAATATTATGGAGATTTGTGTATGATTGGAAACTTTTTTTAGGTACTTGGAAAACATTTTTTTTAGTGTATTATAGTATTTTTCAACATTTTTATAGAGCTGTGATTAATCAGATAAAATAATGTATAAATGCAGAATAATCATAATTATTTTATGTTTATTTTAATTGTAGCTGGGCATGCGTTAGTTACAAGAACTAAACAAATAATTCATATTTTGATGGGCAGAAGTCTTGAGTCTGCTGACATCTTTTGCGTGTCATCAACTTTTTAGTTGTTTTGAACTGTTGTCTGTCTGTTTGTTAATTAGCTAGCAACATAACTCAAAAAGTTATGGACACATTTTCATAAAACATTCGGGAAATGTCAGAAATGGGATAAGGAACAAGGGATTAGACTTTGGGCATGTTCCAAAATATTTCTACTACGTTTACGTTATTGAGCCTCACTTCTCTGCTCTGTTCGCCAACACCAGGGGTCGTCAACCCAAAATGGACCAAAAATGCAAAAAAAAAACATGTCTGGAGCCGCAAAAAATTAAAAGCCTTATATAAGTTTTATAAGGAAGGCAACACATGATGTAAGTGTCTATATTAGCTATATCAGCCTACTATCAAAGGCTGACGCAAATCTTCGTTGACAGAAATGTTTTATCTATTTATTTATTCTACACATTTTTGCAACATTGGAAATGATTAGTAAAATGGAGTCCTCTCACAGGATGAAATAACTTCTGGAAATGACTGGCTCAGAATGGCCAAAGGTATAGATGTGTGTGTCCAAGTTAAAGGAAACGGCAGGTTGTCTTCTTCAAATGGATTTATTACAATCTTTGCAAGCTGAGTAACGTTTGCTGTGGTCTGGAACAACATGGCACACAAACAACTATCTGAAATACAGCCAATATTACATACAGATAGTGTCATGAGACATGCAAATATAAATTAAATACAGAAGACATAAGTAAAGGAAATTAAATGAGCTCAATTATACCGACAAACGAGGCATAATGATGCAATATGTACATACAGCTAGCCTAAATAGCATGTTAGCATCAATTAGCTTGCAGTCATGGACTGACCAAATATGCTTGATAAGCACGCCAGCAAATCAATAAAATGAACAAAGCTCACCTTTGTGCATTAACGCACAGCATAAAACTTTTGGTGGACAAAATGAGACAAAAAAGGAGTGGCATAAAACACGTCTTTCTGTGGCAGCGTCAGAGAAATATGTACATGTAAAAAAAGGATTGCTGAAATTAGTAGGGCAAAACGGTGCTTGCCAAATACTCTCATCAGTTATAACATAAACAGTGGGATTTCTAACAATTAGGAAGGTGTGTGTCATGTTTGTTCTCCTACAGAAAATATATTAAAGCAAAAAATATTTTTTCCATTTTCACACATCTCTGGAAAAAGATCCAGAGAGCCACTAGGGCGCGGGTTGCTGACCCCTGGCCTACACCCACAGAGACAAAAACAGTGGGTGACTGACAAACAGCGTTCACTCTGTTTATTTCATTCTGCTTTTAATAGCTCAAACATTTACGGGTAGATTTTCAGGGAAAATTTCAAGAAATGTCAGAAATGGGGTGAGGAAGTGATTACATTTTGGGAGTGTTCAAGATCACTGTCTGGATTCAGGATTTTTTAGAAAAGCATTCTTTACAATTGGTAGGTAGGGCCTGGTGGAAGTCTGCACTATGAGTAATATTCTAGTTATTTTATATGATCTAGGCATCATAATTGCAGCACTATGCCTTTTGATGTGGGATTCTTGCTGTTTAAAGTCACTTTTTAAGTCATAATCGTACTTTTCTACTCCTCCTGTGCACACTTTCCCCTCCCTCTCTGATGTCCTCTGCCTCACCCTGGCGGGACAACTCTCTCACAGCCTTGTTCAGTGACATGGCAACCAATTAAGGGCTAATTAATCAAGCTCCAGTTGATGGATAATATCCTGAGCCAGCGGCTGGAACTGTGTGCGAGTGAATGTAAGCGTGTGTGTGTGTGACAGAATATGTCCTCACATACACAGATATTAAAGAAATGTTCCTCAAATATTTTTTTTCTATCTACATGAGCAATGCATTAGCACAGGGGTGTCAAACTTGTTTTCATTGAGGGCCACATCGCAGTTATGGTTGCCCTCAGAGGGCCGATTTGAACAATAAGTAATAAATGAATATACATGTATATATTTAATACATTCATATATTTTTTTGCGTAAGCTGCAAAAAAAATATTAAAATTTTACTTTTTAAAAATTGGCAGCTCAGTCATCAGAATTTTACAGTAAAAGCAGTGGGGTTTTTTTACAGCATCTAAAAAAATTGAGTAAATAGAATGGAATGGAGAAACAATACCACTGTTTTTAGCGGTAAAATTCAAGCAACAGAGCTGCCAGTTTGTTGTTTTTTTTAACCGTATAATCTTGTTTTTTTAATGATTTAGTGTCTTACCGTCAGACTTCCACCAGGCCCTGCCTCCCAATTGTAAAGAATGCTTTTCTAAAAAATCCTGAATCCAGACAGTGATCTTGAACACCCCCAAAATGTAATCACTTCCCTATACCATTTCTGACATTTCCTGAAATTTTCCCTGAAAATCTACCCGTAAATTTTTGAGCTATTAAAAGCAGAATTAAATAAACAGAGTGAACGCTGTCACCCACTGTTTTTGTCTCTGTGGGTGTAGGCCAGGGGTCGACAACCCAAAATGTTAAAAGTGCCTAATTAGAAGGCAAAAACAACAAATGTCTGGAGCGGCAAAAAATGTAAAGCCTTATATAAGAGTTATAATGAAGGCTACACATGATGCAAGTGTCTATATTAGCCTACAATCAAATTGACTTTAAAAGTCTTACATAAGTGTTATAATATAGGCAACACGTGATGTGTCTATATTAGCCTACTATCAAATTGACTTTAAAAGTCTTATAAGTGCTGTAATGAAGGCAACACGTGATGTGTCTATATTAGCCTACTATCAAATTGACATTAAAAGCCTTATATAAGTGTTACAATGAAGGCAACACATGATGTGGCTATTTTAGCCTACTATCAATTTGACATGAAAAGCCTTATATACGTGTTATAATGAAGGCAACACATGATGTGTCTATATTAGCCTACTATTAAATTGACTTTAAAAGCCTTATATAAGTGTTGTAATGAAGGCAACACGTGATGTAAGTGTCTATATTAGCTATAATAGCCTACTATCAAAATGACTGTGTCGCAGGCTGACGCAAATCTTCGTCATCAGAAATGTAATATTTATTGTACACATTTTTACAACATTGGAAAACATTAGTAAAACAGAGGGTTTTCAGAGGGTGAGATAACTCCTGGAAAAAACCAGCACCAAGTTGATTTTACGGTAAAAAACTCAGTGGACGGAATTTAACCGTAAAATCTATTGTCAATTTTACAGTCTTCAATTTGATTGATAATTTGTTTTGAAATCATAAGTCAAGCAGATATTCAAGTACAGTATTTATCTTTATTTTAACAAAAAATATTTTGGGAATACATGATGAAATTTTGATATTGAATATTAAAATATATGCAATTGCATGCAGAACATGATTTTTAATGTCAAAAGGGAAAGAGCAAATTATATTTTATTAATGCATATTATTTCCAGGCTATCGCGGGCCACATAATATAACGTGCCGGGTCATATTTGGCCCCCGGGCCTTGAGTTTGACACCTGTGCATTAGCATGTAGGCCAAACTATGACGTATAACTAACTATGTACGACCATTTTAACAAGTCTGAAGAAGAAAAAGGCAACACACAATTGAAAATAAACAATAATAAAAGTAAAATATTTATATGCGGTGTATCAGCAATTAATATATCTTTTAAAATACTAATAATGTTTTTGTAGGTCCAGGAAGAATTTTTGCTGTGTGCCGTTTCAGCAATAAAGAGTTAATATATGCTTACCCAGTTCTGGTCCTGCTTTGTCTACACAAGAAACAGTTCCTTGGATGTTTCACTGACTCAGGCCTGGCCCTAACCAATCTGGCGCCCTAGGCAAGATTTTAGGTGGCGCCCCCCCACATCGGCAGTGAAGTGTATATACTCACAAGAAACCGAATAGCTTTGTCTTTGACCTTTTTTTTTACTTAAAGAAAGCAAATTAACATATTATATGAGAATGTTATGTTATGATTATCTTTAACCGAATCACAGCAGTGCTCAAATTAAAAAACAGCATTCCCTCTCATGTGATATTGCTTAATTAACATTAATGATGTGCACTTTAACAACTAGGCTTATAACTATACCTAATATATAAAGGGGTGGAAAAGTGACTATTACCTGCAGGGCAAACATTAGCTAACCAGAAGGCAATAACAATGTAAACAAAAAACACCTGCTTAAAAGATCTAATACAAATGTCCCTGAGGAATGTAAGGTGGGAGTACTGTAATTACCTAACATTACATTATTATTTTCCATAACAATTTAGCCCCCTCCACAATATTAACCCGACGTTAAAACAGAACTAGCTATTTATTGATTAGCAATTGCTGAATCATGTAACATTAGCTTAATGCTAAAAAAAAGCCAGGTTACTATCACATTCTGTAACAGACAAATAATTTCATGTAGGCTAACGTTACCTACCTGCTACCTCTGTCTTTTTCTCGTTTCTCCTCCTCTTCTTTTCTATTTTTTCTTCCCTGGGCACCTGACAGTTTTGGCCGTTTTGACATCTTGTGTTGAAGGGAGGGAAGGGAGGGGGCGCACCGTGCGGGGGGAGGGGGGGGGGGGGGCATAATGTTGTAACAAATAATATTTCTATTAAATAGGCTTTACTTTGCATTTTAATTAACGTGGGATTATTTTTTGTATTTAGAAACAATAGTACCAACTTTTTTTTTTTTTCTCCAACATTTGTGGCACTGGCGTGGCGCCCCCTGATGGACTACGCCCTTAGCATTTGCCTATACGGCCTATGCCACGGGCCGACCCTGCACTGACTCATTGAAAAATGTCTGTTTTAAAAGATGTGATTGATTTTTTTTTTTCCCTTTCTAAGAAACTAATTTAAAAAAGTAGTTTAACATAATTCATGCATGACGGAGTTAAATTGAGAATTATTTAAAACGCACAATGCTTTATTCAGAGCTAATCAATTATTCATTCAAGTTGCCGTATTTTTCGGACTATAAGGCACACTTAAAATCCTTTCAGTTTTCTCAAAACTCGACAGTACGCCTTATAACCCGGTGCGCCTAATGTACGGAATAATTTTGGTTGTGCTTACCGACCTCGAAGCTATTTTATTTGGTACATGGTGTAATGATAAGTGTGACCAGTAGATGGCAGTCACACAAAATAGATACATGTAGACTGCAATATGACTCAAGTAAACATCACCAAAATTGCATATGTTCCATTGAAAATATAGAACATTACATACGGCGCTCAAAAATCCATCAAAATGTTTTAGTACGACTTTGGTAAGCTATGAAGCCGCACCACTTGATGGATTGTACTGTGCTTCAACATAGGAGTGTTATTATGGTGTGTGTGTATAAGGTAAGACATATTATCTGGCGTTTTGTTTCGCAATATTATGCAAAAGCAACCTTTCTTACCTTCTGGTACCTGCTGATCTGTGTTTGGTATCTGCATAAATCCTGAAAATTTGCGCGCCTCCGCCTTTGTAGTCCGTGACGACGCCTAGTGGATAAGCTTCTTCTTTTTCTCTATTTTCTTGTTATGGGACATTCATCCTCTGCTGTTGCCATTTCTAATATAAAGTAGTGTAAAGTTCTCACTTATATCTCAGTGTTTCCCACACATTCATTTATTTGTTGCGGCCCGCCACAAAAGAATTATGTCCGCCACAAATAAAAAAATTATTTATTTATTTATTTATTTATTTATTTATTTATTTTTTCCTTTCCAGCTTCTCAGGCAAATCATATAGTTGATGTAGATGCCCATATAGGCTGTTCAGATTTACTTTACAAAAGAGAAGTGTAGGATACTTCTCTTGTTGCCTTATTTGTATTTGACCACTACTGTTTTCTGTTTATTTGTTACTGACTGTGGCAGGACACCTCTGCCTCTGTTTCACTTTATGTTGCTGGCAAATAATATGGTTATAGTAGTAGGCTAAAGTGAAATTATTTAGTATGCACTAATTTAAGGGGCAGAGCTTTATGAGACATTTTAGCTTTTATATTTTATAAGATATATTTTTTGTAAGAACCACAATTAATAAATATATTTCAGTGAATAACTTATTGTTGAAATCTGTATATAAATATGTACATAAAGTATTGTAATTATATTGTAAAATGGATGGATGGATGGACGTTTAAAACAAAACTGTTATTATTAATTAGTAAGTATACATTTTTTTAGCCTTTTTAGAGAAAATCATATCATTGTAGTAAATTATGCAAATTGATTGATGATGTCATGGTGACCACGCCCATCGCCACGCCCCCACCGCCACAGGTATCTTGGCAGTTTATGGGAAACACTGTATCTGTCAGTAAACTCACCATGAAATCGCTAAAACATACCGGTGTAGTGAGTTTACATTATTCACCCAAGGAACTGTAGTTATTAGAGAGTTCCGGTCGGACGGTTTTTCACGGGACACATTTTTTGACACTTCTTCCACTCCCGTCCTTGCACGCTACACCGCTACAACAAAGATGACGGGGAGAAGACGCGGTCGAAGGTGGGCCACGAAAATAAGACCGCCCACAAAACGGCGCATCCTGAAGCGACTGTCAGAAAGCGACTTGAAGATGATCTGTAAAACATCATCTATGCAACATTTTGACCAAAGAACCACCATTACATGTTTTGTAGACCAAAAGGAAGTGTTTTTAATTTTTGAATTTTTTTTTAGTAATATAACCCCTTTTAATGCGCCCTTACTAGACCCATTCATCGGCATCCGGTGCGCCCTATGGTCCGGAAAATAGGGTATTTTTTAAATGTATTTCTGTGTTTACATGTTTCAAACAAGACCACTACAGATGAGACATAATCATAAATCAGGAGGTACTTTGCTGAAAAAAAGGTATGGACCCAGCGTTCTGCAGAAGATAATATAAAGTCGCTCTTGCTAATGAAGTGTAAAAAATGTCCACTATAAATGCCCGGCTGCAACATGTTACATAAATCTGCACTTTTACAGCGCACCGTCTTGGCGTGTGTAATAAACGGTCCAATCTGGATACTTTAGTGAGCTTCACGTCGGCCTCGTTTGCAGGGTCGGCCATAATAACACAGTGACGCATGCGGCGCTCGTCTGCCCTGCAGTGAAAGTTGTCAGGCCTCTAAAAATAAATGTAATCACCGTGGGGGGTCCCGCAGCCTTCCAGCTGACTGAATGGAAGTATTGATGAGAGTGGAGGAGAGAGAGAAACACACACACACACACACACACACACACACACGCACACACGCAGTAGTACACACATGCACACAAGCAAAGTGTTACTGGCTAGAGGCCACAGTAAACCTATTGATCCATTGTTTTCAGCCATCTCTACACGCACAAGGTGAGAAATGCTATCACTGTGGGTTTCTTTTTGTTTGCAACCATTCCTTTATTGGAGCTTTCTTTACAATTTAATACATGCCAACGAACACACACACACACACACACACGCACACACTGAAACCCCGCGGCGAGTCTTTCATGATGTATGGTTATTTTCTGGTGTAATTCTGAGTCCACCATCACGCTGTTGTGCTTGTTTGCAACACTGTCTGAAATGTACAAAACCCCCAAACCAGTGAAGTTGACACCTTGTGTAGTTTGTAAATAAAAACAAAATACAATGATTTGCGAAACCTTTTCAACTTATATTCAATTGAATACACTGCAAAGACAAGATACTTAATGTTCAAACTGGAAAAAGTTGTTATTTTTTGCAAACATTAGCTCATTCGGGATTTGATGCCTGCAACATGTTACAAAAAAGCTGGCACAAGTGCCAAAAAAGACTGAGGAAGTTGAGGAATGCTCATCAAACACTTATTTGGAACATCCCACAGGAGAACAGGCCAATTGGGAACAGGTCGATTGGGTATAAAAGCAGCTTCCGTGAAATGCTCAGTCATTCACAAACAAGGATGGGGCGAGGGTCACCACTTTGTGAGCAAATGCGTGAGCAAATTGTCCAACAGTTTAAGAACAACATTTCTCAACCAGCTGTTGCAAGGAATTTAGAGATTTCACCATCAACGGCCCGTAATATCATCAAAAGGTACAGAGAATCTGGAGAAATCACTGCACGTAACATTGAATGCCCGTGACTTTCGATCCCTCAGGCGGTACTGCATCAAAAAGCGACATCAGTGTGTAAAGGATATCACCACATGGGCTCAGGAACACTTCAGAAAACCACTGTCAGTAACTACAGTTGGCCGCTACATCTGTAAGTGCAAGTTAAAACTCTACTATGCAAAGCGAAAGACATTTATCAACAACACCCAGAAACGCCGCCGGCTTCGCTGGGCCGAGCTCATCTGAAATGAACTGATGCAAAGTGGAAAAGTGTTCTGTGGTCTGACGAGTCCACATTTCAAATTGTTTTCGGAAACTGTGGACAAGGAAAAGAACCATCCGGATTGTTCTAGGCGCAAAGTTGAAAAGCCAGCATCTGTGATGGTATGGGGGTGTATTAGTGCCCAAGACATGGGTAACTTACACATCTGCGAAGGCACCATTAAGGCTGAAAGGTACATACAGGTTTTGGAGCAACATATATCGTCATCCAAGCAAGGTCTTTTTCATGGACGCCCCTGCTTATTTCAGCAAGACAATGCCAAGCCACGTGTTACAACAGCGTGGCTTCGTAGTAAAAGAGTGCGGGTACTAGACTGGCCTGCCTGTAGTCCAGACCTGTCTCACATTGAAAATGTGTTGCGCATTATGAAGCCTAAAATACGACAAAGGAGACCCCGGACTGTTGAACAACTTAAGTTGTACATCAAGCAAGAATGGGAAAGAATTCCACCTGAAAAGCTTCAAAAATTGGTCTCCGCAGTTCCCAAACGTTTACTGAGTGTTGTTAAAAGGAAAGGCCATGTAACACAGTGGTGAAAATGCCCCTGTGCCAACTTTTTTGCAATGTGTTGCTGCCATTAAATTGTAAGTTAATGATTATTTGAAAAAAAAAAAAAAAAAATGTTCTCAGTTGGAACATTAAATATTCTGTCTTTGCAGTCTATTCAATTGAATATAAGTTGAAAAGGATTTACAAATCATTGTATTCTGTTTTTATTTACCATTTACACCACGTGCCAACAACTATTATTACAGTATGAATATAAATACATATAAATAACTAAATGACTTCAACTTTTCTATTTGTTGCCTTTTGTCCACTTCACTTCAGGTTGCAATTGTCAAGTCTTGCAACAAACAAACTGCTGCAGATGTGTGAAGTGTGTGTGTGTGTGTGTGTGAAGTGTGTGTGTGTGCAAGTGTGTGTTTACTCACTAATTCCCTCTCAGTGAGTGAGGGCATGGGAACAGGGCAATGGAATCAAATAGAGCATGAGGGCTGACTCCCCGAGGGTGCGTCCACATGACTGACAGTTCAAATATCCTCCAGCGGCTGTGATCGCACACACAACCTTTGCTGTGTTTCATCTTTTTAAAATTACATTTGATTTCTTTCAGTTTTGCCCGTGTCGTTATTAGGTATTATGGGTTGTCAATGAATCATACGCAAGTATTAATAATAACCACAAAAACAAACTCGGAGAGCGCAGACCTCTGCCAGGCTTTATCTCGCAATACTGAAAGAGTCCTGAATACAGACAGCACCGTATTCTTCGGACCATAGGGCGCACCGGATTAATAGGCGCACTGCCGATCAGCGGATCCGACGTTCCCTCTAAGGTGCGTGCCTGTGCAATTGCGCACTGCTCAAGCGTCCTCTGCGCACGGCAAATCTATGCCACGCACAAAATCAAATAAAAAAATAAGCACATAACAATATTCGACACATGGACACGACAGACAAAACAGTTTTCGTCATCCTTGTTCAAATATTGTAACGTCTGTCGAGACGCTTTGAGGACATGAATTCCATTCATCACTTTACTGAGCAAAACTCTTTACTGTCGGCCATAAACACATCACCAAAACATTAGTAAAAAAAAATGATATCTAGCAAAACTGGTCATTTTCTGCAGTACAAACCAGACCAAAAGCAACTTTGTTATATCAACAGCAGCCGCTCGCTCTTTCTCACTTGCGCCAACACATGCACATATGGCACTTAGCCAGTGATGCGTTTACAGCCACACAAAAAGTCGGACAACTCCAACACCACACATAAAGTGTCATTCCAGGTCGTTACACTATGATTTACCAATCAAATGTGTGCTTATTCTAGTGTCATTTATTAGGAATCTTAATGTATGAATATTAATCATGAAATGCTGTTAGTATATTAAATAATTACTAATAAAACTATATTTTTTACAAACAGGAAGTTGCAGGAATGTACACATGATCCCCTGCTTACATCTCATTGTGCAACATGTGAATGTTTTAATGGGAACTAAATGCAATGTCTGAAAGGGGTACAAATTATTTCCAAAGCAGGACCTCCACCCAGACAAACAATACAAGTACACAGTTCATGAAAAACAATATTTGTTGTTATTGTCATTGTAAGTGGGCCTAAACACTTATATTAGAAATGGAAATGACTGCTGTCATTTGATTATTATAATAATAAGAGAAAGTTGTCTGTCTATCTGTGTTGGCCTTGCGATGAGGTGGCGACTTGTCCAGGGTGTACCCCGCCTTCCGCCCGAATGCAGCTGAGATAGGCTCCAGCGACCCCGAAAGGGACAAGCGGTAGAAAATGGATGGATGGAGATTGAACATGTTATTTAGTCAGGTTTGGGCCAGGTGTGCTGCTGGTGTAGCCACAGTGTGCACGTCTGATGTTGCTCACATGGGCTCCACTGAATGCTCAGGGAGTTTTTGCGTTTGCTCACACACATGAAAAATTAGAGGGAACATTGAGTGGGTCTATTCAGGTCTATTTTCATACAAAAGGAGCACCTAATTAGAAGGTGCATTAAAGGGGTCATATTATGATTTTTTCCTAAATGTAAAACACTTCCTTGTGGTCTACATCAGTGGTCCCCAACCACCGGGCCGTGGCCCGGTACCGGTCCGTGGACCGATTGGTACCGGGCCGCGGCCGCACAAGAAATTAAATTTTTATTTTTTTATTTATTTATTTTATTTTATTTTTTTTAAAATTAAATCAACATAAAAAACACTATATTAAGATTAAAGATTAAAGTACCAATGATTGTCACACACACACTAGATGTGGCGAAATTTGTCCTCTGCATTTGTCCCATCCCCTTGGGGAGCAGTGGGCAGCAGCGGCGCCGCGCCCGGGAATCATTTTGGTGATTTAACCCCCAACTCCAACCCTTTGTTGCTGAAAAACACAATATATACATTATATATCAATATAAATCAATACAGTCTGCAGGGATACAGTCCGTAAGCACACATGATTGTATTTCTTTATGACAAAAAAAAAAAAAAAAAAAAAAAAAATTTTTACTACCCATCCCCCCCGGTCCGTGGGACAAATTTTCAAGCATTGACCGGTCCGCAAGTACAAAAAGGTTGGGGACCACTGGTCTACATAACATGTGATGGTGGTTCTTTGGTCAAAATGTTGCATAGATTATGTTTTACAGACCATCTTCAAGTCGCCAAATTTTGAGGAAAAAATGTGTCTGGGGGGCCGGTAAATCTATTTTTAGAAACACTAATACAAAACCTCACAATAATGTCTGATTGCTAAAAACATTATGACAAACCGCCTTAAAAAACGGAATGGAATTTAAAAATGTTTTACTGAATGAAACACCCAGAATGTACATGAAAATAAAGAATGTGGGATTTACAATATTAACTATGAACGATAAAACACTGAATATTGACACCATATGAACGTCACACCCCCTCTCCATTGACATATTTTACAATCAAGCGAAACTGTCATGATTCGTGGCCCGGATCATGTTTTTGTTATGTTCTGTTAGTTTTGGACTCCCTTAGTTCCTGTTTTGTGCACCCTTGAGTTTGTTTTAGTTACCATGGTTACTTATTATTTTCACCTGCCTCTGTTGGTGTTCGGGACGCCCGAGCACTAATCAGAGGCATTATTTAAGCCCGCCTTTGCCGGTCAGTCGGCCTGGCTTCATTGTTTGCTTCATGCAACGAGTTACGCGAGTATTCCTTGTCTTTTGCCTATGCTAAGTGGTAGCCTTGGCTTCGAGTGCGATCGGCATGTTGTTCCGTCGGCTTGTTTTCGGTTTTTGGCACTTGTTCGAGTTTTTGAGAATAAATCATGTTCCTACCTGCACGTCCTGTCCGGAGTGGTTCGTTTGTTGTAAACAACCAGAAAAATGGTTATTTAATTATTGAAAAATTGAGTTTTTTCTTTCCCTGATGTGGGATCTGAGCCGAGGATGTCGTTGTGGCTTCTGCAGCCCTTTGAGACACTCGTGATTTAGGGCTATATAAGTAAACTTTGATTGATTGATTGATAAAAATGAGTATTTTGAGTGCTTATACAAGACTATATTAAAATGTCCCCTGCAGAGGATGAGGCCATCAGCATTAGATTGTACTGAACACTGATGAAGATGTCATTTTTCAGGAGGTGCAATTATAAGATGACTTTTTAATCACTGCAGCAAATCTAGGATATCTGTTGTGGTCTGACCTTCCAAATGGAAGTCAGCCGGAGATGTTCTTCTCGACGTGAGGACACGCTGCTGAAAATGAAGACGAGCCGAGGCGGAAACTAAACTTTTGGTTCTTCTGACCTTGTATTTTTGAGGAAACATGATTGGCTTAATTGCTTTTTCTTTGGGCTTTCTTGCGAAGCCGCCACAGCAGAGTTGCAAAGGGCAACTGCTTGTTTTGACCTACAATCCTACCTCGGTTTTAATTAATACTTTTTTTTTAAAAATATAAACATAAAACACATTTTTTAGAAAAAAAATC
The DNA here is from genome assembly GCF_033978785.1 of Entelurus aequoreus. Classification (NCBI taxonomy): domain Eukaryota; kingdom Metazoa; phylum Chordata; class Actinopteri; order Syngnathiformes; family Syngnathidae; genus Entelurus; species Entelurus aequoreus. The sequence goes on from NC_084751.1 coordinate 39,192,419, forward strand.
ATTTTACATGCAGAAAACAATGACGACAAAATAATAAACGAAGAATAGAGTAAAATAAATGTCCACTGCAGAGGACGCTGGTTCTCAGGATGATAGTACCACCTCAGAAAACACTTGGCTCTCCAAGTACCACCATAATGACCAACATAAAATACAGTACGTAGTAGGCCTAAGTATTAATTGAAAACATGGCAGATGTTTTATTTGACAAGTATGTTTAATATTTTTGGCCACTGTGACATTACTCACAGTTTGACCAGTAACACAGTAACACCAAAACCAGTGAAGTTGGCACGTTGTGTAAATGGTAAACAAAAACAGAATTCAATGATTTTTCGAATCCTTTTCAACTTATATTCAATTGAATAGACTGCAAAAACAAGATACTGAATATTTGAACTTGGAAACTTAATGTATTTTTTGCAAATAATCATTAACTTAGAATTTAATGGCAGCAGCACATTGCAAAAGAGTTGTCACAGGGGCATTTTTACCACTGTGTTACATGGCCTTTCCTTTTAACAACACTCAGTAAACGTTTGGGAACTGAGGAGACCAATTTTTGAAGCTTTTCAGGTGGAATTCTTTCCCATTCTTCTTTGATGTACAGCTTAAGTTGTTCAACAGTCCGGGGTCTCCGTTGTCGTATTTTAGGCTTCATAATGCGCAACACATTTTCAATGGTCTGGACTCCAGGCAGGCCAGTCTAGTACCAGCACTCTTTTACTATGAAGCCACGCTGTTGTAACACGTGGCTTGGCATTGTCTTGCTGAAATAAGCAGGGGCGTCCATGATAACGTTGCATGGATGGCAACAAATGTTGCTCCAAAACCTGTATGTACCTTTCAGCATTAATGGCGCCTTCACAGGTGTGTAAGTTACCCATGTCTTGGGCACTAATACACCCCCATACCATCACAGATGCTGGCTTTTCAACTTTGCGCCTATAACAATCCGGACGGTTATTTTCCTCTTTGTTCCGGAGGACACGACATTTCCAAAACAATTTGAAATGTGGACTCGTCAGAACACAGAACACTTTTCCACTTTACATCAGTCCATCTTAGATGAGCTCGGGCCCAGCGAAGCCGGCGGCGCTTCTGGGTGTTGTTGATCAAAGGCTTTGGCTTTGCATAGTAGAGTTTTAACTTGCACTTACAGATGTAGCGACCAACTGTAGTTACTGACAGCGGTTTTCTGAAGTGTTCCTGAGCCCATGTGGTGATATCCTTTACACACTGATGTCGCTTTTTGATGCAGTACCGCCTGAGGGATCCAAGGTCACGGGCATTCAATGTTAGGTGCAGTGATTTCTCCAGATTCTCTGAACCTTTTGATGATATTACGGACCGTAGATGGTGAAATCCCTAAATTCCTTGAGAAATGTTGTTCTTAAACTGTTCGACAATTTGCTCGCGCATTTGTTCACAAAGTGGTGACCGTCGCCCCGTCCTTGTTTGTGAATGACTGAGAATTTCATGGAAGCTGCTTTTATACCCAATCATGGCACCCACCTGTTCCCAATTATCCCAAGTTCTTTAGATGACATATATGCAGAGTAATAAGGACCATTAAGACAGAATAGGAATATTATCAAGTTTTACTAAAGCTTCAGGAGACCAGCCCAAGCCAATACATTCATATCGGCTTCTTGAATTGGTCTAACATTCAAACGGAAGAGACAATTTCTTGCATACGAAGAAAGCCCCCACCTCTCCAGAAAGGAATACAGCCTCATTGTTCTACTACAGATAAGACATAAGGGAGTACTCCAACTCCTACAGTGCAAGCCTTCAAGGTAACACACAGTTTAATTGCGGACATAAGACACAAACACAGAAAGAGTGCAAATGGAAAAACACTAGCTGCTCTAAACATGACTATGAATAAAGAAAGAACTCTTAAACATATATGCATTCTCCACATAACGCTTTGTAAACTTTTGATTATGGCTCGTGTCACGTCATTATAATATTTAATTAAGTGATTCTTCATCATACCACTACAAGGGGACTAGTTTGGGTATCACTGCGATACGAGAACAAAATAAATGATATTAATGATGGAGGTTGCAGTTCCAAGGCTGCAGTGTTCATCATCATAGATGTTCAGCCAGACACGGTACAAACTTATGATTTGCCCTCGCCATGCACCGCCTCATAATTCAGCATCACGCTCGCCGCTCGCCGTCACCGACGCCAGGACCGACGCCAGTTAGAGATTGAAATACCGCCGCCCTCGTGTCCCCCGCCGCCCGCCCAGAAACAATGTTAGCCTGAATAAAACGGCCGGAGGAGGCGCGGGGTTAATAGAGTGAGTCCCCGCTTTTAATTGGAAAAAGTTAAACGAGGCGACAGGCCAAAGATGTTATTACCGCGGATGAGACCGCAGCGGGGAGATAAATAGCGCCCTCTCAGGAAGGGTTAATGAGGACACGGGGGAGCGTGCAGACAAATGGACAGGGGTCAGTCTTTAAGGAAGGTGAAAATGGAGTCGTGGATGGAGGAAAAAACTGAATGGGGCCTGCAGGCACATTTGTTATGTGTGAAAGTAACACGTTTTACTGGTAAAAACTGAGATAAAACAGTAAAAAGTAAAATAAAATGTTTATGTATTAATAATACCTCACTGACTCTGTCAGTCAAAACTTTGTAGAGACAGAATCTTTGATGAAGTTCTTGATCTTTTCCAAATAGACTGCAGGTGGCCCCAGCGGGTGTTTTTAATACATTTATTGAATTATAAATTGTAGATGTCGAAGTACACACGATGTAAAATACACGCTCTTAAACACTGAAATACTTTGTTCAGCAAACTACATTTTAAAGTACCAATGATTGACACACACACACACGAGGTGTGGCGAAATTATTCTCTGCATTGGACCCATCACCCTTGATCACCCCCTGGGAGGTGAGGGGAGCAGTGGGCAGCAGCAGTGGCCGCGCCCGGGAATCATTTTTGGTGATTTAACCCCCAATTCCAACCCTTGATGCTGAGTGCCAAGCAGGGAGGTAATGGGTGCCATTTTTATAGTCTTTGGTATGACTCGGCCGGGGTTTGAACTCACAACCTACTGATCTCAGGATGGACACTCTAACCCAGACCTGGGCATTCTGCGGCCCGCGGGCCACATCCGGCTCTTTGTGCGTCCCTGTCCGGCCCGCGTGTGGCCAATCATAAATTACAAAATAAATTTAAAAAAGTATCTATGTTGAATGTGCAATACAACGGTGCTGCTTTTGTTTTGAAAAGTGTTATTTGTATTACTTCCGTGTGGACGTGTGGACGTGTGCTCGTGCGCGATTGTGAGTGAATGTGAACAGCTGCCATCACAAATGACAAAATAAAGTTGAAAAAACATCTATGTCGTGCGCGCAATACAACTGTGCTGCTTTTATTTTGAAAAGTGTTATTTATGGGCGTATGTCCGTGTGTAACCTGTGAGTGAAGGTGCACATGCAGCGACAAGTGATGCACGGTTTACACCCGAGACGCGAAAAAGAGAAAAGTTGATGATGAATGCCGTGTTTTCAACAAGACATGGACTGCCAAGCAACGTTCCCTCTAAGGTGCGCGCCTGCGCAATTGCGCACTGCTCAAGCGTCCGCTGCGCACAGCAAATATATGCCGCGCACCAAATCAAATCCCATCTGAATTCTAACCAAAATAAACACATTTATTCTGTGTAATTTTGCAATGCAACTTTGAGTGACAGTGACAACAAGCGGCCCTAACGGTGTTCGTCAACACCGTTCAATTGAACACCGTTCAATTATTGTAACGTCTATCGAGATGCTTCGAGGCCAGGAATTATATCGATCACTTTATTGAGCAAAATTGTTTATATTCGGCCATAACCACACCAAAAACATGAGTAAAACACTTCTATCTCGAAAAACTAGTCATTTTCTGCCGTACAAACCAGGCCAAAACCAACTTGTCATCTGTCACCAACACGCATAGCACTAAACCACTGGTGCGTTTATGGCCACACAAAAAGTCGGACAACTCAAGCACCACACAAAGTTACACTATGACTCCTCAGTCATACGTGTGCTTATTTTACTGTCATTTATTATTAATGTTAATTTATTTATATTAATCATGGAATGCTGTTACTAGAGAAAGTTACAGGAATGCACACTTCATCCTATGCTTACATTTCATTGTGCAACATGAGGATGTTTAAGGGGAACTAAATGTGATCTCTGAAAGGGGTACAAATGATTTCCAAAGCAGTGCTTTTGGTATAAAGTTAAGTTAGGTTAAATGAAAGTATTATTATTATTATTTATTATTATTATTATTATTTATCTTACGGTATATATAAAAAATAATATTTAGCAAAATTTAATTGAAATATTGTCGATGTGGCCCTCCAGCAGTGCTCGGGTTGCTCATGCGGCCCCCGGTAAAAATTAATTGCTCACCCCTGCTCTAACCACTAGGCCACTGAGTACCACTAAATTCAACTTAATTGAACACAGCATAAATCCATTCCTGATGGTTATTAATAATAAGGTTAGTGTTTTTCATAAATAACATTGATCTATGTTGGACTAAATTCCCTTGAGTAAGATCTTTCCAACATTTGTCACTCCAAAATAACAAAAGTACCATATTTTCCGGACTATAAGGTGCACCGGATTGTAAGGCACGCTGCCGAGGAGTGGTCTATTTTCAATCTTTTTTATATATAGGGATTATAGGGCGCATTAAAGGAGTTTTTTATTTTTTATTTTCCTAAAACACGTCCTTGTGGTCTACATAACATGTGATGGTGGTTCTTTGGTCAAAATGTTACATAGATTATGTTTTACAGACCATCTTCAAGTCGTTTTCTGACAGTCGCTTCAGGATGCGCCGTTTTGTGGGCGGTCTTATTTACGTGGAATACAAATAATTTTGATCAGTAGTTGGGAAGGAGTAGGACAAACCAGCAGTAAGATTTATACTTTTTAACCAAGTATTGGGTCAAGGAGTGCTAAATTGCACGACCCAACAGTTGGGTCTGGAATAACCCAACATTGAGTTATCATAACTCAACTTTTGGGTTAAATAATTCAACCCAATAGTTTGGTTGGGAATAACCCAACAGTAAGTTATCATAACTCAATTTTTGGGTTAAATAATTCAACCCAATAGTTTGGTTGGGAATAACCCAACAGTAAGTTATCATAACTCAACTTTTGGGTTAAATAATTCAACCCAATAGTTTGGTTGGGAATAACCCAACAGTAAGTTATCACAACTCAACTGTTGGGTTAAATAATTCAACCCAATAGTTTGGTTGGGTTTTACCCTACAGTAAGGTATCATAACTCAACTCTTGGGTTGAATAATTCAACCCAATAGTTTGGTTGGGGATAACCCAACATTAAGTTATCATAACTCATCTTTTGGGTTAAATAATTCAACCCAATAGTTTGGTCGGAAATAACCCAACATTAAGTTATCATAAGACAACTTTTTGGTTAAATAATTCAACGCAAAAGTTGGGTAGAAAAAATTAACCCAAAATGTTGAGTTAAATTGTAATTTTGATCAGTAGTTGGGAAGGAGTAGGACAAACCAGCAGTAAGATTTATAATTTTTAACCAACTATTGGGTCAAGGAGTGCTAAATTGCGCGACCCAACATTTGGGTCTGGAATAACCCAACATTGAGTTAGCATAACTCAGCTTTTGGGTTAAATAATTCAACCCAATAGTTTGGTTGGGAATAACCCAACAGTAAGTTATCATAACTCAAATTTTGGGTTAAATATTTCAACCCAATAGTTTGGTTGGGAATAACCCAACATTTAGTTATCATAACTCATCTTTTGGGTTAAATAATTCAACCCAATAGTTTGGTTGGGAATAACCCAACATTAAGTTATCATAACTCAACTTTTGGGTTAAATAATTCAACCCAATAGTTTGGTTGGGAATAACCCAACAGTAAGTTATCATAACTCAACTTTTGGGTTAAATAATTTAACCCAATAGTTTGGTTGGGTTTTACCCTACAGTAAGGTATCATAACTCAACTCTTGGGTTGAATAATTCAACCCAATAGTTTGGTTGGGGATAACCCAACAGTAAGTTATCATAACTCAACTTTTGGGTTAAATAATTCAACCCAATAGTATGGTTGGGAATAACCCAAAATTAAGTTATCATAAGTCAACTTTTTGGTTAAATAATTCAACCCAATAGTTTGGTTGGGAATAACCCAACATTAAGTTATCATAACTCAACTTTTGGGTTAAATAATTCAACCTAATAGTTTGGTTGGGTTTTACCCTACAGTAAGGTATCATAACTCAACTCTTGGGTTGAATAATTCAACCCAATAGTTTGGTTGGGGATAACCCAACAGTAAGTTATCATAACTCAACTTTTGGGTTAAATAATTCAACCCAATAGTTTGGTTGGGTTTTACCCTACAGTAAGGTATCATAACTCAAATCTTGGGTTGAATAATTCAACCCAATAGTTTGGTTGGGGATAACCCAACAGTAAGTCATCATAACTCAACTTTTGGGTTAAATAATTCAACCCAATAGTATGGTTGGGTTTTACCCTACAGTAAGTTATCATAACTCAACTTTTGGGTTAAATAATTCAACCCAATAGTTTGGTTGGGAATAACCCAACATTAAGTTATGATAAGTCAACTTTTTGGTTAAATAATTCAACCCAATAGTTTGGTTGGGTATAACCCAACAGTAAGTTATCATAACTCAACTTTAGGGTTAAATTATTCAACCCAATAGTTTGGTTGGGTTTTACCCTACAGTAAGTTATCATAAGTCAACTTTTTGGTTGACTAATTCAACCCAATAGTTTGGTTGGGAATAACCCAACAGTAAGTTATCATAACTCAACTTTTGGGTTAAATAATTCAACCCAATAGTTTGGTTGGGTTTTACCCTACAGTAAGTTATCATAACTCAACTTTTGGGTTGAATAATTCAACCCAATAGTTTGGTTGGGAATAACCCAACATTAAGTTATCATAACTCATCTTTTTGGTTAAATAATTCAACGTAAAAGTTGGGTTGAAAAAATTAACCCAAAATGTTGAGTTAAAATAACTAAAATAAGGGGTTCGTCCTTTTCTGTACCAGCAGTTGGGTTATTTTTTAACCCAACATTTTTTAGTGTGCATTTTGTTCGATTTTTGAGAGCCGTGTGCAATGTTGTATATTTCTAATGGAACATATACAAATTTGGTGTTGTTTACTTGAGTCATATTGCAGTCTACATGTATCTTTTATGTGTGACTGCCATCATATTGCAGTCTACACATATCTCTTATGTGTGACTGCCATCTACTGGTCACACTTATCATTTCCCCATGTACCAAATAAAACAGCTTTCAGGTCGGTAAGCAAAACCAGAATTATTCCGTTTTAAGTGCGCCTTATAGTCCGAAAAATACGGTATATATGATTTTTGTTGTCATCGTATTTGATCCAATACTCATGACTCCACTATCAATAGTAAAAAAAAAAGTTGCTTAGTTTAAAGTTCTATTTTAGTTGATTATCAGCTCCTATAGTAAACACAGGCCTTGTTAGTTGAGCACAGACTGATTAAACAGATGTGATGATATCCCAGGCCCACAAAATGGGAGCAAATCGAGCATTTCTTCTTCTGTTAAATATCTGAAACTGATCCAACTCCCATTTTGGCCTCGTCAGCTCTCCAACCACCCCACCCACCCCCCCATAAGTGCCATCATTTATTAATGGTAAGAGGTCTGTCTGCATCAAGCATTAGCCATGTTTGTGATAAACCATTAATGATGTATTTCATTTCTCAGTAGGAAACAGAGGAGCGTTGGGGGCCGTTAATATCCGTTAATGTTAAGAGGCGGCGGAAGGGAAGAGGTTCCTCCCTGTGAGGTGATTAGACCCCTCCATTTAGTTAGAACACGCACACACGCATTTTTTTTCCGTCTCGTGTAGAAAGTATACATTTTGAAATATATGATGAATGGATATTCTCTTGCTTACGTTGAGGTGCGTGCTGCATTCAAAGATGCTCGCAGAATCCATAATTGTAAGATCTATTGGTTGCGGCATTCATTTTTCTAACAAAATGTGTTGTTGCAATTTCCTCTAATCTGTATTTAATGAGAAATACATATGTTTGGGTTTATGTTGTTACTTCATGTTAATTAAACATTTTATTGTCAGTAAGATAAATCATGAATATTTATTCCTGTATTGTGCATAGACTGTGTATTGCGCACACGCACACACACTCACACACAATTTTTTATTTGTTACCTTCTTGAGACCTCCGAAAAATACCTACGTCTTTAGGACCACCCTTTCTAGATATATTAATAACAATCAACAAGGAACGTTTGTGCGATATTATGATAAAAGTTGGAATTTTACTCAATAACAGTCGCAATTTTACAAGAAAAGCTTAAAATGTTGGCAATTTTACAAAAAGAGTCGTAATTTTACGCGACAAAAGTCACCATTGTATAAGAAAACTTTAACATTTTGGCAATATTATAATAATAATGAGTAATATTTATTTTCATTTTTGTTTACATGAACAAAAAAATTGGCAATATTGTGATAAAAGTCAGAATTTTATATGACAAATGTCGCCCAAAAAAGTTGGAATTTTACAGACGCAGTTTTACAAGAAAAGCTTAAAATGTTGGCAATTTTACGAAAAGTGTCGTAATTTTACTCGACAAAAGTCACCATTTTATAAGAAAATGTTGACATTTTGGCAATATTATTATAATAATAATCGGAATTTTACTTGGCAAAATTAGGACAAAAGTCATCATTTTACTTAAAAAAAAAAAAAAAAAAAAAATTGGTATTATTGTGATAAAAGTTGATAAAATTTTGATTTCTATTTACTGTTTTAATTGGTTTTACCCTTTAAAATCGTTTTTAATCATATTTATTTTTATATTGGTTTTATATTTCTTTATTTTTTGTTTTTATTCAGTCATTGGTGGAGCATAATATTGTTTTTAATATTGTTTTAACATGGCTGTGCAGCACTTTGGAAACATTCTTGTTGTTTAAATGTGCTATATTAATAAAGTGGATTGGATTGGATGACACATGTCACCATTTTGCATTAAAAAGTAATAATTTTACATAAAGTAATAATTTTATGAGAAAATATTGCAATATTACACAAACAGAAAGAATGTGAGAAATTGTTCCCAATTTTATAAGAAAAAAGTCGACACATTGTGAGAAAAAGACTGCTTTTAGTTATTGTTTTGTCTGTAATTGGTTTTTAATTTTCATTCAAATGTATTTGATAGATTTCACCACTAGGGGTGCCAATGAGACATTCTCTATTAGATGCAATGGTTTTCCTTATTGGGACCATGATTTATGTCCTAACTTGTTTGCCGGTCCTCATATGGAAGGTACTTTTCCTTGTTGGTGTCTTAGAAGGGTAGAAATACAAAAAAATACAAACACACACACACATTTTTTTATTTGTTACCTTTTTGAGACCTCGGAAAAATGCCTACCTCTTTAGGACCACCCTTTCTAGATATATGAAGATTTGTGTTTACAACATTGATAATATATACCATAATATGCCAATATACAAAAAGCTTGTTGTGAAAAATGAGTTGGAATTTCACAAGAAAAAGGTCACAATTTCACAAGAAAAACTTAGTTTGGCAGTTTTATAATAAAAGTCGTCATTTTACTCAGCGCAAGTCAACATTTTACAAGGAAAACGGAACATTTGTGCAATATTATGATAAAAGTTGGAATTTTGCTCAATAACAGTCACAATTTTACAAGAAAAGCTTAAAATTTTGGCAATTTTATAAAAATAGTCGTAATTTTACTCGACAAAAGTCACCATATTATAAGAAAACTAACATTTTGGCAATATTATAATAATAATCTGAATTTTACTTGGCAAAATTATGACAAAAATCATTTTTATTTTCATTTTTATTTTACAAGAACAAAAAAATTGGCAATCTTGTGATAACAATCAGAATTTCATATGACAAATGTCGCCATTTTGCATTAAAAAGTAATAATTTTACATAAAGTAATCATTTTACGAGAAAATATTGCAGTATTACAGAAACAGAAAGAATATGAGAAATTGTTACCAATTTTATAAGAAAAAAGTCGGCACACTGAGAAAAAGACTGCTTTTAGTTAATTTATTATTATTTTTTGTTTTTTTATTTGTTACCTTCTTCCGACTTCCGAAAAATGCCTACCTCTTTAGGACCACCCTTTCTAGATATATAAAGATTTGTATTTACAACATGAATAATATATACATACTATGCCAATATAAAAAAAAAAGCTTGCTGTGAAAAATGCGTTTGAATTTCACAAGAAAAAGGTCACAATTTCACAAGAAAAACTTTTTGGCAGTATTAGAATAAAGGTTGTCATTTTACTAAACGCAAGTCAAAATTTTACAAGAGAAACCGAACATTTGTGCAATATTATGATAAAAGTTGGACTTGTACTCAATAACGGTCGCAATTTTACAAGAGAAGCTTAAAATGTTGCCAATTTTATGAAAAGAGTCGTAATTTTACTCGACAAAAGTCACAATTTTATGAGAAAACTTTAACATTTTGGCAATGTTGTAATAATAATCAGAATTTTACTTGGCAAAATTGTGACAAGTAATTTTTATTTTCATTTTTATTTTACATGAACAAAAAAATTGGCAATATTGTGATAAAAGTCAAAATTTTATATGACAAATGTCGCCAAAAAAATTTGGAATTTTACAGACGCAGTTTTACAATAAAAGTTTAAAATGTTGGCAATTTTACGAAAACTGTCGTAATTTTACTCGACAAAAGTCACCATTTTATAAGAAAATGTTAACATTTTGGCAATATTATTATAATAATAATCGGAATTTTACTTAGGAAAATTATGTCAAAAGTCATCATTTTACTTAAAAAATAAAAATAAAAATGACAATATTGTGATAAAAGTCCGTCACCACGTCACCATTTTGCATTAAAAAGTAACAATTTTATATAAAAAAGTAATAATTTTACGAGAAAATATTGCAATATTACACAAACAGAAAGAATATGAGAAATTGTTCCCAATTTTATAAGAAAAAAGTTGACACATTGTGAGAAAAAGACTGCTTCAGTGAATTGTTTGTCTGTAATTGGTTTTTAATTTTCATAAAAATTATTTGGCCTAAATTATTATTGTTTTATTAATTTTGGCCAAAGGGGGGGCATTTAAATTTCTTACACACTTGTTATTTCATATGTAGGCCAGAGGGGGAGCACTTCACATTTTTACACACACTTGTTATTTCATATGTTGACCAAAGGGGGAGCACTGTTAAAACAGACACACAGTCAATTTGAAAAATCTCTCCTTTTTGGGGATACCCTAATTTTGATAGATTTCACCACTAGGGGTGCAAATGAGACATTCTCTATTAGATGGACGCTTTTCCTTATTGGGACCATGATTTATGTCCTAACTTGTTAATCCGGTCTGCCTTTTGTATGAAAATAGACCTGACTAGACCCGCTCATCGGCAGTGCACCTTATAATCCGGTGCGCCCTATGGTCGGGAAAATACGGTACATAACTCTTCAGTTCAGTGGTAATGAGGATATAAATAAATACATAAATATTGTCAGGTTCTCATGAGGACTTCAATTCAGGGGGTTGTGAACAGTTTTTGGGCTCCCAGGCGGAGTGTGACAGAAAACAAGTGAGAACCACTGATATCCGCGGAGGACATGTAGTACACAGACTGTGATCCTGTACTTGAGTTATTAAAGGTATATCTGGTGTTCCATTCAAGTCTTTGTAGTCACACAGAAATTCCCATGGCCTAAAGGACGCAGCTGTCATGAAGATGAATGAGCATTTTCTTTTTGTTCCAAAGGGCTTCCGGTGTGAAGCTAACATACACGGCTTTATATTGTTGCAATGAAGTACGGATATCCTTCAGAGCAGGGATTCTCAAACTGTGGTACGTGTCATCTAGTGGTACGCCAAAGAATCACTTGAATAAAGTACAGTGTGTTACCTATGAAGGTTCTCGTTCATCCAACTGTTTGGACTAGATCTGGGGCCGTACTTATCACGCTTCTTAGAATTACTACTAAGAAGTCTGCTAAGAGTTGACTTAAGAGTAAATAAATTCTTCGCTGAAAGCTGCACTTAAAAGTTAGTTATCAAGCGTCTTACTCACACTTTCAGCGAAGTGTAGGACTGAATCTTAAGTGTCACACTCAGAGCTGAATTACGACATTACTATGTGCCGTAAACGGAATTTTAGGTGACGTCATTTCTGTGTCCATAGAAATGACCAATCACGGAAGGGAATCCGTTGTCTAAGAATAAAGAAATATCTTGGAAATATTTAAGTGGACAATGGGAGTGTATATTTTGACAATAAACTACAAAATAATACAAAACAAACTAGTCCCCGCCGGCACTCACGCTACCGCTCCCTCTCTTCTCTCGCCCACACACTCACTGATGTCACTCACCTCACGGCCACACACATACGCTACTCTCATAACATTTTCTTTCCAATTCATTAATTAGGCAACTAATTTGAAACTGGTGTGGGTGGCTCTATATATACTAGCCCACTGCAGCCACATGCAGAAATCAACAAGGAATCGAAAAGTATTAAATCTGTGACAAAAATTATATCCGCTCTGTCTAAACGATACCGTTTGATCAGCTGCTCGTCATCAAAAAAACAACAACATTGTTCCGTTCCCTGAACGTTCGCGCACGTCTCTCTCGCCTCAGTGCCATCCCCTGCTGGCAACTCCTAACCACTTAAGACACCTCTGAAGGTCTCTTAAATATCGTGGAGAGTAGGAGTGATTCTTAGACTTAAGAACGTTGATAAAAAGCTTTTATTCTTAAGTTTGAGAGTAGGACTAAATTTCGCAAATTCTCAGGACTTAAGTGTAAAATGGCACTCTAAGAAGCTTGATAAGTACGGCCCCTGACCAATCTAAGTCTATGAGCCGGAACTCAGGATGAGCAGCGAAACATCTTCCAAGACAAACAGAGTAGTCCAGTTGGGAACGATTGACCGCCCTGAGAGTACAGTGTTTGGTTTGCCTTGGATTTAAGTGACGTCGCGTTCGGCTTATGTGCGGCTCATTGAATACGCGTGGTGGTCAAGGCAGCATCTGTTCTCAGTGGGTACTCGGTGTTAGAATAATTGTATCTAAGTTATCACAAAAACTTTGCGTTTCAATGAGTTGCCGGCGAGAAGCCAAAACATGTCTTTGAACCTACCAAGAAGAAGGCTTGTAAAACTCCACTGTGTAGGGGGGGAAGCGACATGAAGGTGTTCTGTTTCTTTCATGTATTGTAATCAACAGAAATATATTGTCTTGACCCAAGAACTACAAAAGCGAAGAGGAAGCAGGACCAGACTCCCCTCCGGGCACCGCTTCTTTGAACTGTTTTACGACCTTTTCTGTGAACTGTTTACAACCTTTTCTTTTTGAACTGTTCTGTAACCAAAGGCAACGCTGTTTACGACCCACGTCCCTTAGAAACAGCTGTTGGCATGTAATCAGGGAAAGTCCAAATAAAAAGAGGTGGCGTACGATCTTTCGCCAGAGCGTGCTCTCCAGGCGTCTCTCCTCACTGAGCCAAATTGAATTCTGTCTCTGTTTGATTCTTTGCTTCTTGTCTCGTTTAATAGATGTCATCAGTGTTTGAACCTGATACTAGGCGCCCGGGTTGTACGGTATACCGGTAGTAGTATAGTACACAATTTTTATGACAAGAGTCGTAATTTTACTCGACAAAAGTCACCATTTTATAAGAAAACTTTAACATTTTGGCAATATTGTAATAATAATCAGAATTTTACTTGGCAAAATTATGACAATTTTTATTTTCATTTTTATTTTACATGAACAAAAAAATTGGCAATATTGTGATAAAAGTCAGAATTTTATATGACAAATGTCGCCAAAAAAAGTTGGAATTTTACAGACGCAGTTTTACAATAAAAGCTTAAAATGTTGGCAATTTTACGAAAAGTGTCGTAATTTTACTCGACAAAAGTCACCATTTTATAAGAAAATGTTAACATTTTGGCAATATTATTGTAATAATAATCGGAATTTTACTTGGCAAAATTATGACAAGTCATCATTTTACTTAAAAAAAAAAAATAGTGGGTACTAGGTGTTAGAATAATTGTATCTAAGTTATCACAAAAACTTTGCGTTTCAATGAGTTGCCGGCGAGAAGCCAAAACATGTCTTTGAACCTACCAAGAAGAAGGCTTGTAAAACTCCACTGTGTAGGGGGGGAAGCGACATGAAGGTGTTCTGTTTCTTTCATGTATTGTAATCAACAGAAAGATATTGTCTTGACCCAAGAACTACAAAAGCAAAGAATAAGCAGGACCGAATCTCCCCTCCGGGCACCGCTTCTTTGAACTGTTTTACGACCTTTTCTGTGAACTGTTTACGACCTTTTCTTTTTGAACTGTTCTGTAACCAAAGGCAACGCTGTTTACGACCCACGTCCCTTAGAAACAGCTGTTGCCAAGTAATCAGGGAAAGTCCAAATAAAAAGAGGTGGCGTACAATCTTTCGCCAGAGCGTGCTCTCCAGGCGTCTCTCCTCACTGAGCCAAATTGAATTCTGTCTCTGTTTGATTCTTTGCTTCTTGTCTCGTTTAATAGATGTCATCAGTGTTTGAACCTGACACTAGGCGCTCAGGTTGTACGGTATACCGGTAGTAGTATAGTACCGCGATACTAATGAATCATAATTGGTACTATACCGCCTCTGAAAGGTACCGGACCAATGTATGATCCTGTAACGACTTGGTATCGGATTGATACCCAAAGTTGTGGTATGATCCAAAACTAATGTAAAGTATCAAACAACAGAAGCAGAAGTGTAGATAGAACATGTTAAAAGAGAAAGTAAGCAGATATTAACAGTAAATGAACATGTAGATTATTTGAGAGACAATTCCTGAGGTTGGTTATCATATTTGCACGTGAAATATTCAATTAATATTTAACGTGCCCTTTGCCACCTTTTTAAAATTTAATTTCTATCAAATATCTCAGAATGTTGTAGGCTCGACGGTACATGTACGGTACAAAGGAGGCGGAGCCATCGGTCATCTCCTGCCTGCAGCCATCAGGGCCCCAGTCAGTGTGTAATAAGTCAAGTACTAATTAGTGAACACGTGAGATTACAAGCTGAGAGTATTCCTGCAGCCACCTGCTTGTCAAACATGCCTGGAGCAGAAATCAATAGGTCATCATTTGTACATATTAGTACATATCAGGAACACAAGGGGCGGGGGTGCATAGGTGGTGAGGAAGCAAAGCAAAAAGGAGGGATGGGGAAAAAAAAGAAAACATGCATGAGATAAAAAAGATGTGTGAGATTCGTATTCTTCAATCAATCAATCAATCAATGTTTATTTATATAGCCCTAAATCACAAGTGTCTCAAAGGGCTGTACAAGCCACAACGACATCCTCGGTACAGAGCCCACATACGGGCAAGGAAAAACTCACCCCAGTGGGACGTCGGCGAATGACTATGAGAAACCTTGGAGAGGACCGCATATGTGGGTAACCCCCCCCCTCTAGGGGAGACCGAAAGCAACGGATGTCGAGTGGGTCTGACATAACATTGTGAAAGTCCAGTCCACAGTGGATCCAACACATCAGCGGGAGTCCAGTCCACAGCGGGGCCAACAGGAAACCATCCCGAGCGGAGACGGGTCAGCAGCGCAGAGATGTCCCCAACCGATGCACAGGCTAGTGGTCCACCCGGGGTCCCGGCTCTGGACAGCCAGCACTTCATCCATGGCCACCGGACCTATGCAACTCCCCCTCGCAAGGGACAGGGGAGAAGAGGAGAGAAGAAAAGAAACGGCAGATCAACTGGTCTAAAAAAGGGGGGGTCTATTTAAAGGCTAGATTATACAAATGAGTTTTAAGATGGGACTTAAATGCTTCTACTGAGGTAGCATCTCTAACTGTTACCGGGAGGGCATTCCAGAGTACTGGAGCCCGAATAGAAAACGCTCTATAGCCCGCAGACTTTTTTTTGGCTCTGGGAATCACTAATAAGCCGGAGTTCTTTGAACGCAGATTTCTTGTCGGGACATATGGTACAATACAATCGGCGAGATAGGCTGGAGCTAAACCGTGTAATATTTTATATGTAAGTAGTAAAACCTTAAAGTCGCTTGTAATTGCTTGTAATTTGAAATAAAACACATTTACAATACATCACAACAGGATTGTTCCGATACCAATATTTTGGTACCGGTACCAAAATGTATTTCAATACTTTTCTAAATAAAGGGTACCACAAAAAATTGTATCATTGAAATGACTGTCTTAGAATGGCCAAAAGTATAGATGTGTGTGTCCAATTTGAAGGAAACAGCAGGCTGTCTTCTTCTAATGGATTTATTACCATTTTTGCATGCTGGCTAATGTTTGCTGTGGTCTGGAACAACATGGCACACTAACAACTATCAGAAATGCAGCCAATATTACATACAGATAATGTGTCATGAAACATGGAACAATAAACTAAATACACAGAGGACATAAGTAAAGGAAATTAAATATACCTACAAACGAGGCATAATGATGCAATATGTACATACAGCTAGCCTAAATAGCATTTTAGCATTGATTAGCTTGCAGTCACCAAATATGCCTGATTAGCACTCCATAACAAGTCGAAAACATCAACGAAGCTCACTTTTGTGCATTCACGCACAGCACAAAACGTTTGGTCGACAAAATGAGACAAAGGAGTGGCATAAAACATGTCTTTCTGTGGCAGCGTCAGAGAAAGTTATACATGTAAACAGACTGTTGAGTCACAGTCCAAAAGCGGGAATTTTTGGGAAAATGTTAAAATGTTCTGAATGAGTGGAAATGGTTGGTGTTGGAATTGTTCAAATCAGTCGAGAAATGTTGAAGTAGTAACATTTTTAATTGAGAAATTGTATTTGGGAATTCCAGGAATTTTGGGAAAACCGAGAATTTTTCCAGTTCAAAAAACAACTTTGTTTTTTGTCCTGATCAAGAGGAATGTTTGGACGTTGGAACGGTTGAAGTGGGTTGAAAAATGTGGAAGGAGTAGTCGCCAGAAAAAAGGGTCAAACAAGAGTTTTGAAAAAAATTGAATTCTGGGAATTTCTGGAATTTATTGAAACTTGGATAAATGATAGTTTGAATTTCCAAGATGATTGGAATGTGTTGAAATTGGAATGGTGAAAAATGGCCAATTAATTTTGAATGGGGAAAATGCCCCCCCCCCCCAAAAAAAGGAATTATGGGAAATCCGGGAATTTTTTTTTTGAATTGTTGAAGTAGAGCACACAATTCCTGAACAGGCTGAATATTTTGTAGTTGGAACAGTTCGAATCAGATGAAAAATGTGGGAATTGGGGAACTTTGAAAAATGTCCCATTGATTTCAATGGGAATTTCAGAAAAAAAATCTGAATTTCGGGAAAAGTGGGAATTGTTTAAAAAATGGTAAAACAACTTGAATGGTCTGAATGACTTGAAATGGTTGGTGTTAAAAAATTTCAAATCGGTCGAGAAATGTTGAAGTAGTAGCATGTTGAATTGAGAAATGGTATTACGGAATTCCTGGAATTTCGGGGGAACCGGGAATTTTTACAGTTCAAGAAACAACTTCATTTTTTGTTCTGATTAAGAGGAATGTTTGGACGGTGGAACGGTTGAAAAGCGTTGAAAAAGGTGGAAGGAGTAGTCGCCAGAAAAAATGGAATTCTGGGAATTTCAGGATTTTTTTTAACTTGGAAATTTTTTTTGAAAAATGTTAAAATATATGAATGTTTTGAATGAGTTGAAATGGTTGGTGTTGTAATTTTTCAAATCGGTCGAGAAATGTTGAAGTAGTAAAATTATTAAATGACAAATGGTATTTGGGAAAACCGGGAATTCTTCGACTTTGTTTTTTTGTACTGATTAAGAGGAATGTTTTGACGGTTGAAGTGGGTTGAAAAATGTGGAAGGAGTAGTCGACCGTAAAAAGGGTTTGAAAAAAACGAGAATTCTGGGAATTCCTGGATTTTTTTTTTACTTGGAAAAATGATAGTTTGAACTTCCAGGATGAATTGACTGTGTTGAAGGTGGAATTATTTGAATAGGTTGAAAAATGTGGAAATGGTGGACGTTTGAAAAATGGCGAATTCATTTTGAATGGGGAAAATGTCCCTTAAAACTGGGAATTCTACAAAATCCGGGGTATTTTTTTTTAAATGTTGAAGGGGAGCAAACAACTGCTGAACAGGTTGAATATTTTGAAGTTGAAATGGTTTAAATTAGATGAGAAAATTTAGGAGTTGTGGGATTTTGAAAAATGTCCCATTCATTTCAATGGGAATTTCATAAAAAATTGGGAATTATAGGAAAAGAGGGATTTTTTTTTTAAATGGTAAATTTTAATGTTCTGGATGAGTTGAAATGGTTGGTGTTGGAATTTTTCAAATCGGTCGAGAAATGTTAAAGTAGTAACATTGTTAAATGAGAAATGGTATTAAGGAATTTCGGGAAAACCGGGAATTTTTCTACTTCGTTTTTTTGTAATGATTAAGAGGAATGTTTTGACGGTTGAAGTGGGTTGAAAAATGTGGAGGAGTAGTCGACCGTAAAAAGGGTCAAAAAAGGGTTTGAAAAAAACGAGGATTCTGGGAATTCCTGGAATTTTTTTGAACTTGGAAACATGATAGTTTGAATGTCCAGGATGAGTGGAATGTGTTGAAGGTGGAATGATTTGAATAGATTGGAAAATGTGGAAATTGTGAAAGTTTGAAAAATGGCCAATTCATTTTGAATGGGGAAAATGTCCCGGAAAACCTAGAATTCTGGGAAATCTGGGAATTTTTGGAATTTTTCAAGGAAAAGCCCGCCATTTCCGAATAGGCTGAACAGTTTGAAGTTGGAATGGTTGGTGTTGGATATTTTCAAATCGGTCGAGAAATGTTGAAGGAGTAACACTGTTAAATGAGAAATGGTATTAAGTAATTCCTGGAATTTCGAGAAAACCGGGAATTTTTCCACTTCGTTTTGTGTACTGATTAAGAGGAATGTTTTGATGGTTGAAGTGGGTTGAAAAATGTGGAAGGAGTAGTCGACCGAAAAAAGGGTCAAAAAAAGGGTTTGAAAAAAAAGAGAATTCTGGGAATTCCTGGAATTTTTTTGAACTTGGAAAAATTATAGTTTGAATGTCCAGGATGAGTGGAATGTGTTTAAGGTGGAATGGTTTGAATAGCTTAAAAAATGTGAAAGTTGTGAAAGTTTGAGAAATGGCCAATTCATTTTGATGGGGAAAATGTCCCTAAAAACTGGGAATTATACAAAACCTGGGGAATTTTTTTTGAAATGTTGAAGGAGAGCAAACAACTGCTGAACAGGTTGAATATTTTGAAGTTGAAACGGTTTAAATTAGGTGACAAAATTTAGGAGTTGTGGGATTTTTGAAAATGTCCCATTCATTTCAATGGGAATTTCATAAAAAATTGGGAATTCTAGGAAAAGAGGGAATTTTTTGGGAAAATGGTAAACAATTTGAAAATTCTGAATGAGTTGGTGTTGGAATTTTTCAAATCAGTCGAGAACTGTTGAAGTAGTAACATTGTTAAATGAGAAATGGTATTTAGGAATTTCGGGAAAACCGGGAATTTTTCTACTTCGTTTTTTTGTACTGATTAAAAGGAATGTTTTGACGGTGGAACGGCTGAAGTGGGTTGAAAAATGTGGAAGGTGTAGTCGACCGAAAAAAGGGTTTGAAAAAAAACGAGAATTCTGGGAATTTCTGAAATGTTTTTGAATTTAGGAAAATGATGGTTTGAATTTCCAGGATGAAGGTGGAATGATTTGAATCGGTTGAAAAATGTGGAAATTCTGAAAGTTTGAAAAATGGCCAATTCATTTTGACTGGGGAAAATGTCCCGGAAAACTTAAAATTTTGGGAAATTTGGGAAATTTTGGAATTTTTCAAGGAAAAGCCTGCAATTTCCAAATAGGCTGAACAGTTTGAAGTTGTAATGGTTGGTGTTGGATATTTTCAAATCGGTCGAGAAGTGTTGAAGTAGTAACATTGTTAAATGAGAAATTGTATTAAGTAATTCCTGGAATTTCGAGAAAACCGGGAATTTTTCTATTTCGTTTTTTGTACTGATTAAAAGGAATGTTTTGACAGTTGAAGTGGGTTGAAAAATGTGGAAGGAGTAGTCGAACGAAAAAAGGGTCAAAAAAAGGGTTTAAAAAAAAACGTGAATTCTGCGAATTCCTGGAATTTTTTGGAACTTGGAAAAATTATAGTTTGAATGTCCAGGATGAGTGGAATGTGTTGAATGGTTTGAATAGCTTGAAAAATTTGGAAATTGGGAAAGTTTGAGAAATGGCCAATTCATTTTGAATGGGGAAAAATGTCCCGGAAAACCGGGAAATCTGGGAATTTTTGGAATTTTTCAAGGAAAATCCCGCAATTTCTGAAAAGGCTGAACAGTTTGAAGTTTTAACGATTTGAATCGGGTGAAAAAGAGCGCCAAAATCTGGAGGAGAAGAAGAATAAATAGATGAATATTGGTGTAGAAAACCATATGTGAGAATGGTTTGGAGCATTCACACAATAAATGCTGAGTCGATATCAACACATCACTTTTAGCGTTGATCTTTTACCAGTCCACGTAACACATAACTTGGCTCCTGCATGAGTACGAGTGAACGATTGTGCTTTGATCAGGTGACGCACACAACAAAGTGTCATTCATCAAGAGTGCTGTCATCATTGTTCCGGAACACACACTGATAGCCATAATCACTAAGTAAACACTTACTGCTTAATCTGGTTAAGTGCAAAGAAGCCAAGGTTTGTGTGTCACTGAGTCACAGTCAATGATTAAATTACTTTCAGCTGTCACGGCATGCCTCAGCTAATATTTGCATGGATTTTGTATATAAAAAAAATTGAGAAAAAAAATGCAACTTCTTACGTGAAAGTCAGATTGATTGTATCTTCCTATATCGGTGGATTTCTTCAGGGATTGTGGGTAATAGATTGGCTGATGGAAATGAAGCAATATGAGTTCCCTCCTCGCGTCTCTCGCCCTATCAGCCGTGTCAATCACAGCGTCTCCCTTCATCACATTTACTTTCATTTTCGCTTTCATCGTCTCATAATCAACATCACGGATGAAGTCGGAGATGCCTCGTATGTCTGAGTTGTCAGCTCAGCAAGCTGTAACCAAAAAATAAACAAACCACATGGAGTAAGATGTTTAGGATTTCCAGTGAAAATATATATACAGTGGTGGTCAAAAGTTGACACACTTGTAAAGAACATAATGTCATGGCTGTCTTGAGTTTCCAATCATTTTTACAACTCTTATTTTTTTGTGATAGAGTGATTGGATCACATACTTGTTGGTCACAAAATACATTCATGAAGTTTGGTTCTTTTATGAATTTATTATGGGTCTACTGAAAATCTGCTAGGTCAAAAGTATACATACAGCAGTGTTTCCCACACATTCATTTATTTGTGGAATTAAGACCGCCACAAATAGATTTATTTATTTATTTATTTTTTATTTTTTATTTTTTTGTCCTGTCCAGCTTCTCAGGCAAATCATATAGTTGATGTAGATGCCCATATCGGCTGTTCAGATTTACTTTACAAAAGAGAAGTGTAGGATCAAGATTTTTGGAGCTCTTTGTTCAGTGGATCAGATGTTTGATGAAGCTCTGTGTCTATCTACCACCACTACTGTTTTCTGTTTATTTGTTACTGACTGTGGCAGGACACCTCTGCCTCTGTTTCACTTTATGTTGCTGGTAAATAATATGGTTGTAGTAGTAGGCTAAAGTTAAATTATTTAGTATGCACTAATTAAAGGGGCAGAGCTTTAAGAGACATTTTAGATATTATATTTTTATAAGATATATTTTTTGTAAGAACCACAATTAATAAATATATTTCAGTGAATAACTTCTTGTTCAAATCTGTATATAAATATGTACATATGTAATTATATTGTAAAATGGATGGATGGATGGACGTTTAAAACAAAACTGTTATTATTCATTAGTAAGTATATATTTTTTGAGCCTTTTTAGAGAAAATCATATCATTGTAGTCAATTATGTAAATTACTCGATGATGTCATGGTGGCCACGCCCATAGCCACGCCCCCACCGCCACAGGTATCTTGGCAGTTTATGGGAAACACTGTACAGCAATGTTAATATTTGCTTACATGTCCCTTGGCAAGTTTCACTGCAATAAGGCGCTTTTGGTAGCCATCCACAAGCTTCTTGTTGAATTTCTGACCACTCCTCTTGACAAAATTGGTGCAGTTCAGCTAAATTTGTTGGTTTTCTGACATGGACTTGTTTCTTCAGCATTGTCCACACGTTTAAGTCAGGACTTTGGGAAGGCAATTCTAAAACCTTAATTCTAGCCTGATTTAACCATTCCTTTACCACTTTTGACGTGTGTTTGGGGTCATTGTCCTGTTGGAACACCCAACGGCGCCCAAGACCCAACCTCCGGGATGATGATTTTAGGTTGTCCTGAATAATTTGGAGGTAATCCTCCTTTTTTCATTGTCCCGTTTACTCTCTGTAAAGCACCTGTTCCATTGGCAGCAAAATAGGCCCAGAGCATAATACTACCACCACCATGCTTGACGGTAGGTGGGGTGTTCATGGGATTAAAGGCCTCACCTTTTCTCATCCAAACATATTGTTAGGTATTGTGGCCAAACAGCTCAATTTTTGTTTCATCTGACATCACTTGGAGGAAAGTTCTGTGACATTTTGTTCTTTACAAGTGTATGTAAACTTTTGACCACGACTGTCACTGTCAAAACTGTGATGGATGATTTCTAGAGCGCTCAATCAGAATCAGAATCAGAATCAGAAATACTTTATTAATCCCGGAGGGGAATTTAAAATTTTCAGCACAATCCCATTCAAGATCAGACAAACATTACAGGGAGACAGAACAGGGTCAAACATTACAGGGAGACAAAACAGGATCGCTGACGGGTCTGCCAACTTCTGGCGCCCCTTACAAAAAAGGTGAGATACAGGTAAACAAGGATAATAATTATATAATATAATATATAATAATAATATTAATAGTAATAGGCATAATAGAGTGAATTACATTACCTTCATTGCTAGCTGACTCTTACTAGATTTTTTTTTTTTTTTTTACAAGTTAGAATGCATACAACATGAAAAATATGTGTTCCTGTCTCACATAAGGTTTGTGAATAATAGACACAATTACAAAAGAGTACAGTTGCCCTTTAACTAAAGGGTTAGTTTTTAAAAATTAATTCAACAAATTTAAAATCCACACTAATCCCCATAAAACCTAAATATAGACAAAAAGGTGCAATCTTTTTTTCATCCCGACGTGACGAATGGGCCCATATTAATTCCTTTCCTACTGTATTTACTTATTTATGCGTTATTAATCTATATGTCCGTGTTACAAATTGAGCACAGGAAGTGAACACATTTGTTTGAAATTTCTATGAAACGGAAAAGGGATCGGATTAAGTAAGATTCAGACTTAGACCAACTTTAATGATCGGACAGAGAAACCATAAGAAGCTTGTACAAAAAGGGAAATAAAGTTGCTTAAAATGGGTCAATACGGATCATTTTTATAGAATTATTGTGACATTCAAGCACATAAAAAAAAGTGTATATTTTGAGTTATAATTAGGTGGAATGAGCCAAAAACACAATTATATTTATTTTCAGTTTTTAAAACATAGGTTAAAAAACTCCATGTTAATGCTTGGAAAACATGTCAATTATTGCAACGTGCGGATTATCATGCACACATAGCCAGCCTCTCGTCATATTTCCCAGTGTTCATCTTGTGTGTGCGATAGCCGTCCTAACAGATCAGGTGAATGGTATCAGGGCTGATCGATACTGTTTAGAGACAGACTTATCAGAGAAGCTCGTGACGTCTGGGAGCCTGAAGAGTAATGAAGGAGACACACAGGAAGGGTGACGCAGAAAGGCTGCAATGTTTATATAAGTTTGCAAAAAGCTCAAATATACCTATTGCAATATATTATGGCTGTCAAAATTGATGTAGATTATTATTTATTAGTAGTATCTTAGATATAATTTACAAAACCCAAAACCAGTGAAGTTGGCACGTTGTGTAAATCATAAATGAAAACAGAATCCAATGATTTGCAGATCCTTTTCAACTTATATTCAATTGAATAGACTGCAAAGACAAGATATTTAATGTTCGAAACTGAGAAACTTAGTTATGTTTTGCAAATAATCATTAACTTAGAATTGAATTGCAAAAAAATTGTTTGTGTTACATGGCCTTTCCTTTTAACAACACTCAGTAAACGTTTGGGAACTGAGGAGACACATTTTTGAAGCTTCTCAGGTGGAATTCTTTCCCATTCTTGCTTGATGTACAGCTTAAGTTGTTCAACAGTCTCCGTTGTGGTATTTTAGGCTTCATTATGCGCCACACATTTTCAATGGGGGACAGGTCTGTGGCTTGGCATTGTCTTGCTGAAATAAGCAGGGGGGCGTCCATGAAAAAGACGTTTGGATGGCAGCATATGTTGCTCCAAAACCTGTATGTACCTTTCCGCATTAATGGCGCCTTCACAGATGTGTAAGTTACCCATGCCTTGGGCACTAATACACCCCCATATCATCACAGATGTGCCTACAACAGTCCAGATGGTTCTTTTCCTCTTTGGTCCGGAGGACACGATGTCCACAGTTTCCAAAAACTATTCCGAGCTCATCTAAGATGGACTGATGCAAAGTGGAAAAGTGTTCTGTGGTCTGACGAGTCCACATTTCAAATAGTTTTTGGAAACTGTGGACATCGTGTCCTCCGGACCAAAGAGGAAAAGAACCATCTGGACTGTTGTAGGCACATCTGTGATGATATGGGGGTGTATTAGTGCCCAAGGCATGGGTAACTTACACATCTGTGAAGGCGCCATTAATGCGGAAAGGTACATACAGGTTTTGGAGCAACATATGCTGCCATCCAAACGTCTTTTTCATGGACGCCCCTGCTTATTTCAGCAAGACAATGCCAAGCCACAGACCTGTCCCCCATTGAAAATGTGTGGCGCATAATGAAGCCTAAAATACCACAACGGAGACTGTTGAACAACTTAAGCTGTACATCAAGCAAGAATGGGAAAGAATTCCACCTGAGAAGCTTCAAAAATGTGTCTCCTCAGTTCCCAAACGTTTACTGAGTGTTGTTAAAAGGAAAGGCCATGTAACACAAACAATTTTTTTGCAATTCAATTCTAAGTTAATGATTATTTGCAAAAAAAACTTTAAGTTTCTCAGTTTGAACATTAAATATCTTGTCTTTGCAGTCTATTCAATTGAATATAAGTTGAAAAGGATCTGCAAATCATTGGATTCTGTTTTTATTCATGAATTACACACCGTTTTTGGTTTTGTATGTCTTTTGAAGGAGCTGTATATTGGAATTATTACTACTACGCATATGACTAATAGAAACTCTTGAGCAAAGTAAACCTCATCAATCAATCAAAAACAGTCAAAAACCTAAAATGACTGGAATTTATCATAATGTCTTACCTTATACACACACCATAATGATACTCCTATGTTAAAGCACAGTACAATCCATCAAGCGGTGCGGCTTCATAGCTTACCAAAGTCGTACTAAAACATTTTGATGGATTTTTGAGCGCCGTGTGTGATGTTCTATATTTTCAATGGAACATATACAATTTTGGTGTTGTTTACTTGAGTCATATTGCAGTCTACACGTATTTCTTATGTGTGACTGCCATCATTTTGCAGTCTTCACGTATCTCTTATGTGTGACTGCCATCATATTGCAGTCTACACATATCTCTTATGTGTGACTGCCATCATATTGCAGTCTACACGTATCTCGTATGTGTGACTGCCATCATATTGCAGGTTACACGTATCTCTTATGTGTGACTGCCATCATATTGCAGTCTACACGTATCTCTTATGTGTGACTGCCATCTTTTGCAGTCTACACATATCTCTTATGTGTGACTGCCATCATATTGCAGTCTACACGTATCTCTTATGTGTGACTACCATCATATTGCAGTCTACACGTATCTCTTATGTGTGACTGCCATCATATTGCAGTCTACACGTATCTCTTATGTGCGACTGCCATCATTTTGCAGTCTACACATATCTCTTATGTGTGACTGCCATCATATTGCAGTCTACACGTATATCTTGTGTGACTGCCATCATATTGCAGTCTACACATATCTCTTATGTGTGACTGCCATCATATTGCAGTCTACACGTATATCTTGTGTGACTGCCATCATATTGCAGTCTACACATATCTCTTATGTGTGACTGCCATCATATTGCAGTCTACACATATCTCTTATGTGTGACCGCCATCATATTGCAGTCTACACGTATATCTTGTGTGACTGCCATCATATTGCAGTCTACACATATCTCTTATGTGTGACTGCATTCATATTGCAGTCTACACGTATCTCTTGTGTGTGACTGCCATCATATTGCAGTCTACACGTATCTCTTATGTGTGACTGCCATCATTTTGCAGTCTACACATATCTCTTATGTGTGACTGCCATCATATTGCAGTCTTCATATATCTCTTATGTGTGACTGCCATCATATTGCAGTCTACACATATCTCTTATGTGTGACTGCCATCATATTGCAGTCTACACGTATATCTTGTGTGACTGCCATCATATTGCAGTCTACACATATCTCTTATGTGTGACTGCCATCATATTGCAGTCTACACGTATATCTTGTGTGACTGCCATCATATTGCAGTCTACACATATCTCTTATGTGTGACTGCCATCATTTTGCAGTCTCCACATATCTCTTATGTGTGACTGCCATCATTTTGCAGTCTCCACATATCTCTTATGTGTGACTGCCATTATATTGCAGTCTACACGTATCTCTTATGTGTGGCTGCCATCATATTGCAGTCTACACATATCTCTTATGTGTGACTGCCATCATATTGCAGTCTACACGTATCTCTTATGTGTGACTGCCATCTGCTGGTCACCCTTACCATTTCAACATGTACCAAATAAAATAGCTTCGAGGTCGGTAAGCACAACCAAAATTATTCCGTACATTAGGCGCACCGGGTTATAAGGTGCACTGTCGAGTTTTGATAAAATAGAAGGATTCTAAGTGCGCCGTATAGTCCCCAAAATACGGTTGTGGGGGGGCGTGGCCTGCGGACCTGCAGCGAAGCGGGGTGTGCCAGCACCGGCTTGGAGATCAGCGGCAGGTGCGTAGAGGACACCGCTGAGCGTGTTTGCCTGATCACCCGTCGCTCTGTTAAAGGCAGCAGTCGGGAAGGAGAGGCAGTTGTTGATGGTGGAGAGCGAAGCCGAGCGCGGGCGAGACAGACGACACTGGAGAGAAACCATTCGAGTGCTCACTTTATAGAAAGACAGCTGCTGAAAAGCACCCAAAAGACTTTGCACGTTTTATTGTACAAACCCCGTTTCCATATGAGATGGGAAATTGTGTTAGATGTAAATATAAACGGAATACAATGATTTGCAAATCATTTTCAACCCATATTCAATTGAATATGCTACAAAGACAACATATTTGATGTTCAAACTGATAAACATTTTTTTTGTTGTTGCAAATAATCATTAACTTTAGAATTTGATGCCAGCAACACGTGACAAAGAAGTTGGGAAAGGTGGCAATAATACTGATAAAGTTGAAGAATGCTCATCAAACACTTATTTGGAACATCCCACAGGTGAACAGGCAAATTGGGAACAGGTGGGTGCCATGATTGGGTATATCGATTAATTCAATCAGAATTTTTTAAAATCTATTTTCTGCTACTTTGATTAATCGTTTAATTAGTTATAACGATAAAAAATGTATCAAGTCTGGAGTGACCGGAACTTTTAAATAGGCGAACATGGTTTCTGCACGGCCCCTACAAAAGAGCGCACATGTGGGCGATGTTGTGTGCGTGCCTGTGTCATTTTTGGTGCAGCACTACACTGTTAAATTAAGTAGTATACGTATTATATTTTACTTTCTTTTACTCGCCAAATTCAACAGTAATAAATGAGACTTCCTGTGTGTGCACGTGTGTGTGATTGATGCTGGATGGCCGTGGTCACGCACCTGCTTAAATTGATTGACCAGCCCGACTCCAATCAGTGGGCTGTGACCGGCGCTTTATCCTCATCCCTTTATGCTCCCTCGCCCATCCTTCCTCCCTCTCATCATGTCTCCTTTCCTTCTTTCCTTCCATCTTTCACCCCCCATGTTCCTAAAGGCACCTCCTCCCCCCTCTTCTCGTCTTCCTCTTTTGCCCAAAGCCTGGACACACCTCATTGGTCGGCGGGGTTGCCGGGCAACAGCTCCCTCCCTCTTTGCTAGTCATCCAGGTATTCTAAAGGTGGGAAAGACAATGGTAAATGGTAAATAAACACAAAATACAATGATTTGCTAATCCTTTTCAACCTATATTCAATTGAATAGGCTGCAAAGACAAGATACTTAACATTCCAACTGGAAAACTTTGTTATTTTGTGCAAATATTAGCTTATTTGGAATTTGATGCCTGCGACATGTTTTCAAAAAGCTGGCACAAGTGGCGAAAAAGACTGAGAAAGTTGAGGAATGCTCATCAAACACTTATTTGGAACATGCTACAGGTGAACAGACTAATTGGGAACAGGTGGGTGCCATGATTGGGTATAAAAAAGCAGCTTCCATGAAATGCTCAGTCATTCACAAACAAGGACGGGGCGAGGGTCGCCACTTTGTGAACAAATGCGTGAGCAAATTGTCCAACAGTTTAAGAACAACATTTCTCAACCAGCTATTGCAAGGAATTTAGGGATTTCACCATCTACGGTCCGTAATATCATCAAAAGGTTCTGAGAATTTGGAGAAATCACTGCACGTGAGCGATGATATTACGGATCGTCGATCCCTCAGGCGGTACTGCATCAAAAAGCGACATCAGTGTGTAAAGGATATCACCACATGGGCTTTGGAACACCTCAGAAAAACCACTGTCAGTAACTACAGTTCGTCGCTACATCTGTAAGTGCAAGTTAAAACTCTACTATGATAAGCGAAAGCCATTTATCAACAACACCCAGAAACGCCACCGGCTTCGCTGGGCCCAACCTCATCTAAGATGGACTGATGCAAAGTGGAAAAGTGTTCTGTGGTCTGACGAGTCCACATTTCAAAGTTTTGGTAACTGCGGATGTCGTGTCCTCCGGAACTAAGAGGAAAAAAAACATCCGGATTGTTATAGGCGCAAAGTGTAAAAGCCAGCATCTGTGATGGTATGGGGGTGTATTAGTGCCCAAGGCATGGGTAACTTACACATCTGTGAAGGCACCATTAATGCTGATACAGGTTTTGGAGCAACGTATGTTGCCATCCAAGCAACGTTATCATGGACGCCCCTGCTTATTTCAGCAAGACAACGCCAAGCCACGTGTTACAACTGCGTGTCTTCATAGTAAAAGAGTGCGGGTACTAGACTGGCCTGCCTGTAGTCCAGACCTGTCTCCTATTGAAAATGTGTGGCGCATTATGAAGCCTAAAATACCACAACAGACTGTTGAACAACTTAAGCTGTACATCAAGCAAGAATGGGAAATAATTCCACTTGAAAAGCTTCAAAAATTGGTCTCCTCAGTTCCTAAACGTTTACTGAGTGTTGTTAAAAGGAAAGGCCATGTAACACAGTGGTAAAAATGCCCCTGTGACAACTTTTTTGCAATGTGTTGCTGCCATTGAATTCTAAGTTAATGATTATTTGCAAAAAAAAAAAAAAAAAGTTTCTCAGTTCAAACATTAAATATCTTGTCTTTGCAGTCTATTCAATTGAATATAAGTTGAAAGGGATTTGCAAATCATTGTATTCCGTTTTTATTTACCATTTACACCACGTGCCAACTTCACTGGTTTTGGGTTTTCTATCATAAATCGCTGACAATGTCAATAAAATCAAATGTGCTATGTTTTTTATTCCTGCATTCAACTCACTTTATACTTGCATGGTCGGTCTTGTTGCAATAAGACTAGCACCATATACCGTGTAACAGAAAGCACACGTGCACATTCCACACAGGCACGCACACGCTACATTGCGGCTAAACTTTGAGTGATGCAGTGTACTGTTTGCCATCCATACAGTAGTAATACAGCAGATATAACAAAGGACTGCAACTCGTCCCATTTACACACATAAACACGGCCAACACACACACCTAACATCATCTTCTGGAAGGAACACGTTCAATGTGTAGGTTGGGATGATGAGTGATGAAATCCGGTGTTTCTCCACTTTGACCTTGGACACATTGGGAGTGAGGCTTCGTCTTCACACGCTGCAAAGATCCTCCAAGCAGACCGACACAAAGTCATATGAACTAGAAACAGACTGCAAAAACTGAGTTCTAAGTAAGATTAAATATCTCAAATAAGGGTGATATTTGCTTATTTTCTGTCTGATAAGATAATTCTTCTCATCACTAAGCAGATTTTATGTTAGAGTGTTTTACTTGTTTTAAGTGTTTTGGTCCTAAATGATCTCAGTAAGATATTACAGCTTGTTGCTGAGATTTGATGACCTATATTGAGTAAAAACATGCTTGAAACTAGAATATCAACTGTTGCAAAGCTGTGTCATCAACACTCACAAGTATAAAACTACTTTTTTAAAGTAATTTCTTATTTCAAGCATGGAAAAAAAATCATGACTTTGACACAATTGTGTCTCATAATTAAAACAGATGACAGCCAAATAGACTTTGCTGTTTTATTTTCAATGAAACAATAGAAAATACGTACTCATATAGTAGTACAGTTGTTATTAGTGAGAATATACTTATTTTAAGGTATTTTTGAGTTAATTGAAGTTAGCTAATTTTACTTGTTTTGGAAAGTCTTGACAAGCCAAATTTTCTTGTTCTATTGGCAGATAATTTTGCTTAGTTCAAATAAAATACCCCTAATTTTAGTTGGTTTTTTTCTTGTTTTTGAACACTGACTTTTTGCAGTGCAGACGTGGTTTGTTTGCACATTCCACAAAACCCAAACCCAGTGAAGTTGGCACGTTGTGTAAATCGTAAATAAAAACAGAATACAATGATTTGCAAATCATTTTCAACCTATATTCAATTGAATAGACTGCAAAGACAAGATATTTAACGTTCGAACTGGTAAACTTTGTTATGTTTTGCAAATATTAGCTCATTTGGAATTTGATGCCTGCAGCATGTTTCAAAAAAGCTGGCACAAGTGGCAAAAAAGACTGAGAAAGTTGAGGAATGCTCATCAAACACTTATTTGGAACATCCCACAGGTGAACAGGTGGGGCGAGGGTCACCACTAAAGCAAAAAGTTGAAATGTTGATGCTAAAAAGTAAGTGTCAGGTTCAAACATCGATGACATCTATTAAACAAGACACGAAGCAAGGAAATAAACAGAGACAGAATTCAAATTGGCTCAATTTGAGGAGAAACGTCTGGTTTGTACTCTTGAACAGTTTCCAACACGCTCTCACGAAAAAAAAGGTTTCCGTCTCTTCTTTTATTTGGATATTCCCTGTTTACACAACAACAGCTGTTTTTAAAGGAATGGGGGGTATGTAAACAGCCATTGTTTTCGGTCACATTAACACAAAAGAAAAAGATGCCTCAGGCTTGGGCTGGTCCTGGATCGAGCTTGGGCAAGTCTTGGATCACAATAGATAACCCCTCCCGTCTCCTCCCATCGTACACAGCGGAATTTTCCAAGCCTTTGGCTTGGTGCAACAAAGACAGATTCCATCTGCTCACTGGGAACTCAGAGAACGGAAAGTTTTTTGATAATTTACATACAATTTTTTCGACAGTAAGCAAAATTAATTTTTTTTCTAAGCCGTTACAGATAACTTTCTTCTTTTCAAGAAAAAAACGATAATTGATTTAAATTATTTATATTTACTATTTTTCTTAGATGAATGTAGTTTGTGCACACCTTTCTTTGCAGCAGCTTTCAAAACTTTGTCGTATCGATGCCGGCGTTTCAGGTGGCTGATAAGGTTTGATGTGTTGAAGCCCGATGTTTTTTTCTTCTTCTGCTGTTTGATACTTTACATTAGTTTTGGATGATACCACAAATTTAGGTACCAATCTGATACCAAGTAGTTACTGGATCATACATTGGTCATATTCAAAGTCCTCATGTGTCCAGGGACATGTTTCCTGAGTTTATAAACATAATATACATTTTTTTAAAAAGGAAAAAAGATTTTGTGATGCTAAAAAATATCGATGTAACCATCGTAGTATCGACTAGATACGCACCTGTACTTGGTATCATTACAGCGGATGTCAGGTGTAGATCCACCCATTTTAGCTATTCCTCGTCCTGCAGGGAT
Source organism: Entelurus aequoreus (assembly GCF_033978785.1). Taxonomy (NCBI): domain Eukaryota; kingdom Metazoa; phylum Chordata; class Actinopteri; order Syngnathiformes; family Syngnathidae; genus Entelurus; species Entelurus aequoreus. Next base: position 39,224,954 of record NC_084751.1, read on the forward strand.
GATACTTGTAAGAAACTTACTTTATTTGTCACCATGGAGGCGAGGATTAGTGATTTAAAAGTAGCTAAAACACTGTGGATGGACGTTAGCCGCTAGCTAGCTAGCTAGCCATGTCTTAAAGCACCTCTTCCTGAGGGTGTTTCAATGTTATAGCTTCACCCTTATCGTCAGTTTTTAAGCCGAAATGCGTCCATTCTCCTTTTTCTGTCTAACACTGTGTCTGCTTGTAAGTACTCAGTGATTGTGCGCTGCCGAACATGCTCTTCTGCGCCTGAAACCAGAGTGGCAGGGGGGGGGGGACGGTACTTTTTAGAGGCGGTATAGTACCAAATATGGTTCATTAGTAGCGTGGTACTATACTAGTACCGGTATAACGTACAACCCAAGTATGGTTACATCCATTTTCTACTGCTTGTCCCTCTTGGGGAACTTGTCAAATGTAGGATAAACTAACTGTACAATCTGTCATAAACAGAGAATACAGTATTTACTGTGTGTGCACAATACACCAAAGTCCAGTAATTTCACGCTCCCTGCCTCAGGTATAGCCCAAGCGTCTGATTATCCACTCTCCCCTACACTGCTATCAATAATAATTATTGATTATTAATTCCATTGCTCTTCCATGACACGCGCGCACACTCTGACTAGGCTTCATATCAAGAATAATGCTGGTGAAAATTGGATTGTCCTGATTCATAAATCCACTTAGGTGTCGTTATACTGCACTCCCGAAGGGAAATCACATTTTTCCCCTCGTTTCGAGGCACAGGTTATAAAATCTTAAAGCGGGGATTTATTTAGTGAATATTTCTAGCAAAAGAGGAGAATTATAGAGTTGGGTATCACAACAGATACTGTTGGGTGAGGGCTAGTTTAGCCACTAGAGATGTCCGATAATGGCTTTTTTGCCGATATCCAACTCTTAATTACCGATTCCGATATCAACCGATACCGATATATACAGTCGTGGAATTAACACATTTTTATGCCTAATTTTGTTGTGATGCCCCGCTGGATGCATTAAACAATGTAACAAGGTTTTCCAAAATAAATCAACTCAAGTTATGGAAAAAAAATGCCAACATGTCACTGCCATATTTATTATTGAAGTCACAAAGTGCATTATTTTTTTTAACATGCCTCAAAACAGCAGCTTGGAATTTGGGACATGCATGAGGAGGTTGAGGGGAGGTTGAGGTGGGCGGGGTTGAGGTGAGGGGGTAGCGGGGGGTGTATATTGTAGCGTTCTGGAAGAGGTAGTGCTGCAAGGGGTTCTGGGTATTTATTCTGTTGTGTTTATGTGGGAAGACTATCTCTCCCGGCTGGCCTGGGAACGCCTCGGGATCCCCCGGGAGGAGCTGGACGAAGTGGCTGGGGAGAGGGAAGTCTGGGCTTCCCTGCTTAGGCTGCTGCCCCCCGCGACCCGACCTCGGATAAGCGGAAGAAGATGGATGGATGGATGGATGTTTATGTTGTGTTACGGTGCGGATGTTCTCCCGAAATGTGTTTGTCATTCTTGTTTGGTGTGGGTTCACAGTGTGGCGCATATTTGTAACAGTGTTCAAGTTGTTTATACGGTCACCCTCAGTGTGACCTGTATGGCTGTTGACAAAGTATGCCTTGCATTCACTTGTGTGTGTGAATAGCCGTAGATATTATGTGATTGGGCCGGCACGCAGAGGCAGTGCCTTTAAGGTTTATTGGCGCTCTGTACTCCTCCCTACGTCCGTGTACACAGCGGCGTTTTAAAAAGTCATAAATCTTACTTTTTGATACCGATCATTTTGAAACCGATACCGATCATTTCCGATATTACATTTTAAAGCATTTATCGGCCGATAATATCGGCAGTGGACATGTCTAGTAGAAACCATAAACATGAATACAAACAGACTTCTTCATCATAAACGTCTTCAACAACAGAGAGTAGGCTTGTCTCAATACCAGTATTTTGGTACCGGTACCAAAATGTATTTCGATACTTTTCAATACTTTTCTAAATAAAGGGGACCACAAAAAATGGCATTATTGGCTTTATTTTAACAAAGAATCTTAGGGTACGTTAAACATATGTTTCTTATTGCAATCGATGAACAAGTTTGTCCTTAAATACAATAGTGAGCAGTTGGGAGAGTGGCCATGCCAGCAACCTGAGGGTTCCTGGTTCGATCCCCACCGTCTACCAACCTCGTCACGTCCGTTCTGTCCTTGGGCAAGACTTAACCCTTGATTGATTGATTGATTGAAACTTTTATTAGTAGATTAGTACATATTCCGTACAATTGACCACTAAATGGTAACACCCCAATAAGTTGGCTTGAATATAAAGACAATATAACATACATCCATAAACGTGGATGCATATGCAAAAGTGCAATATATTTATCTGTACAGTAATCTATTTATTTATATCTGCACCTTATTGCTTTTTTATCCTGCACTGCCATGAGCTAATGCAACAAAATTTTGTTCTTATCTGTACTGTAAAGTTCAAATTTGAATGACAAAAAAAAAGAAGTCTAAAAAAAAAATTAAAAAAATTAAAATGACAAGAAAAGCTTAATATTTTGGCAATTTTATGAAAAGAGTTGTAATTTTACTCACAAAAGTCACCATTTTATAAGAAAACTACAATTTTGGTAGTGTTATAATAATAATCAGAATTTTACTTGGCAAAAATGACGACAAAAGTCATAATTTTACTCAAAAAATTTCACTTTTTACAAGAACAAAAAAATTGGCAATATTGTGATAAAAGTCCGAATTTTATGTGACAAATGTCCCCATTTTGCATTCAAAATGAATAATTTTACATTAAAAAAAAGAGTAATAATTTTACGAGAAAATATTGCAATATTACAGAAACAGAAAGAATACAATTTTTTTTTTTCCAAATGTAATGAGAAAAAAGTCAACACATTGTGAGAAAAAGACTGCTTTTAGTCCATTTATATTTTCTTGAATTTTTTTGGTAGTAATTGGTTTTTAATCTTATCTGTGTTGGCCCTGCAATGAGGTGGCGACTTGTCCAGGGTGTAGCCCGCCTTCCGCCCGAATGCAGCTGAGATAGGCTCCAGCGAACCCCCCGCGATCCCAAAAAGGGACAAGCGGTAGAAAATGGATGGATGGATGAATATAATGGGAATTTAAAAACATTTTGTGAGGATAAAAAATATTGATCATAGTAGTATCGACGAGATACGCTCTTGTACGTGACATCAATCAATATATTAAACATTTGTATCAATAATATACTATATACAAACACTTATACTTTCATTTTTATTTATGTCCCACATTAAGTTTTTTAATTAACATTGATCATAGTATTAACTACTAGTGTTGATTCAAGAGCGATATATTTTTCTCAGACATTGATTGGTCTTAAAGGTTTTTTTTAAATGGAACTGGAACATTGTGAGGCATCATCCAAACTGTTCCACAGATGAAACCCCCTGACAGAAACACACCTACTTTTTAAAGTAGTTCTCATGTTTTTTTCCTGAAAGACAGATGAACCTTTGAGGTCGTAGGGACTTTCCCTGGGTTTCAACCTCTCCTGGAGACATGCGTTTATGAGCTTTACACGTCACAAGATCATGCAGTTTTTACGTCTTCAATGAAAAGAGCATTGGTTTGAGCATAATAATCCGCATAATCTACATTTCCAATGGCTTTCTTTTGAAGTAAGAGCAAAGAGATTTCAACACAATAATTGAGATATGGAAGTACGAAATACTTAAGTACAAAACCCAAAACCAGTGAAGTTGGCATGTTGTGTATTTCGTAAATAAAAACAGAATACAATGATTTGCAAATCCTTTTCAATTTATATTCATTTGAATATACTGCAAAGACATGATATTTAATGTTCGATCATCACAGATGCTGGCTTTTGAACTTTGCGCCTGCAACAATCCGGATGGTTCTTTTCCTCTTTGTTCCGGACGACACGACGTCCACGGTTTCTAAAAACAATTTCAAATGTGGACTCGTCAGACCACAGAACACTTTCCCACTTTGCATCAGTCCATCTTTGATGAGCTCGGGCCCAGCGAAGCCGGCAGCGTTTCTGGGTGTTGTTGATAAATGGCTTTGGCTTTGCATAGTAGAGTTTTAACTTGCACTTACAGATGTAGCAACCAACTGTAGTTACTGACAGTGGTTTTCTGAAGTGTTCCTGAGCCCACGTGGTGATATCCTTTACACACTGATGTCGGTTTTTGATGCAGTACCGCCTGATGGATCCAAGGTAACAGGCATTCGATGTTACGTGCAGTGATTTTTCCAGATTCTCCGAACCTTTTGATGATATTACGGACCGTAGATGGTAAAATCCCTTAATTCCTTGCAGTAGCTGGTTGAGAAAGGTTTTTCTTAAACTGTTCAACAATTTGCTCACGCATTTGTTGACAAAGTGGTGACCCTCGCCTCATCCTTGTTTGTGAATGACTGAGCATTTCATGGAATCTACTTTTATACCCAATCATGGCACCCACCTGTTCGCAATTTGCCTGTTAACCTGTGGGATGTTCCAAATAAGTGTTTGATGAGCATTCCTCAACTTTCTCAGGTTTTTTTTTGCCACTTCTGCCAGCTTTTTTGAAACATGTTGCAGGCATCAAATTCCAAATGAGCTAATATTTGCAAAAAATAACAAAGTTTTCCAGTTCGAACGTTAAATATCTTGTCTTTGCAGTCTATTCAATTGAATATAGGTTGAAAAGGATTTGCAAATCATTGTATTCTGTATTTATTTACCATTTACACAACGTGCCAACTTCACTGGTTTTGGGTCTTTGTAACATGTTAAGAGCAGTTTTGATTTATAGAGTGATCAGAGTAATTTATAGAGAAATCCCATATTTGCCTGGAATAATAGATGATAAAATGAACTGGAAATCGTGCATACAAATATACAACATAAAATGAAAAAATGTAATAATGAATAGAACAAAATACAATTTGGACCAAAAATTAGTCCAGTTTATGTGCAGAAATATGGGGAAATAACTACAAAAGTATGCTTCATTTACAAACTGCGTTCCAAAAAAGGTCAGTTGCACAAAACAAACCATAACCTGCTACTCAAGAGTGTACAACAATTCTTCTCAAAAAAAAGAAGAGAAATATAATAAAACATATATAATATTTATAAAAATGTAAATCTAATATAAAACATTTGGATCCACGTACAACACTTAAAACCTACAGCATATCAGTATGTAAAATTAAATTATGGAATGGACTGAGCAAAGAAGTCAAACAATGTACTAAAATGATCCAATTTAAGAGGTTGTTCAAACAATACAAAGTACAAGGAAGAAGAATGTTGATAAACATTGTAAACTTTGATATAATGGACTTCGGTTTTATTTTTCTAAAGCTGTCGGAGGACAGATACGGTTAGTACGCGGGTAACAAGGTGATGATTTTGTATTGCCTGGATGCAGAGAAAGAAGGATCAATCTTCTATTGTTAAGAAGCACAACGTGCAAGAGAAGGAGGCATGTCTTTGGAATTCCAATAGCAAAAATTGACAATACAGAACGCAAAGAAAATGTTTTTGCAGGGAGAACGGAAAATACTGTACACGGCAAGTTTAAAAGGGCTGCTGGGACAAAACGACAAGGCAGACAGGAAGACATGGACCATTATTCAAATATTTGCAGTGTTATATACAAAGAGTCCAGCAAAAAAGTTAAAACACATGAAAACATTAAGAAAACTATAAAAAAAAACGCAACAAAAGAGACATTAAGAGATCACATGTCACGGCCCGGGCGCATGCCAATGCACATTCATCTATGACCCCCACGGCCGCTCATCTCCGGCAGGCATCACTCCGGGAGCAGCAAGCAGCTGCAATCAATCTGCACTCAGCGCACCTGTGATTGATGAGCTTCCCGGGCTTCTTAAGCCAGTCCAGACCTGCGTTCCGTGCCAGAACGTAATCATCCGTTGGAGTACCATAAGCAATCACCTAGCTCTATGCAACCTTGCTCTCTCTCTGTGTGTTCCCCACTGTCGTGTTTAATTGGTCTCGTGTCTTCCTCGTCGTCCTTCTTGCAGTCTGCCTACAATCCTCGTTACAAGCTGTGCGTCTCGTCTTCATTGTTGTTCCCCTCTGGATTCCGGACTGCTTCCCTCGATCCTCGACCTCCCGCTTGGACACGGACCTCCTGCGCCCCGCTATAGCCCCCGACTTCCTGCTTGATTCACGGATCTATGAGCCTGCCCTGCCCCTTTTGGACTTGCCTCTCGCTCGACATTTACGGTAACACTCAACAGCTAATCTACACACATACATGCTTGGATTTTTGTCACACTCCATTCTCTAGTTGATTATATTATATTATTGTTTGGTTATGTCGTAGAATTTCTGACCTTTTGACCTATATTTCTTGTCTATTAAGAATGTCCGCTCATTTTCAATTCTCTTCTATTTTGTGTCGTAGAATTTCTGACCTTTTGACCTATATTTCTTGTCTATTAAGAATGTCCGCTCTGCTTAAGCTTCGGACAATCCACTACATTATATATATAGTAATATATATAATAAATACATAGAGTTATACTATGCCCCTTGTTGTCTGTGCCGTCTACTCCCCCCAGTACATAACAGCACAGAGCTGATGCAACCAGCTGCCACTTTAATGTTGCCATTTTTACACACAGCTACAAAAGTAAAACACAACAAAAAATGAGCAATAAATGCACATGCGTCCTCAGCTGTTGCCATGTGTTTTAATTGTAGAAAAAAATCATAATATGACCCCTTTAATGCTTGGGGAGGATTTGAAAGCAAATAATAGCTTTTGTGCTTTTATTCTTCAGTTGTGCTTCTCTGGCTTTTGAACTTTGTGCCTGTAACAGTCCGGATGGTTCTTTTCCTCTTTGGTCCGTAGGACACAACGTCCACTGTTTCCAAAAACAATTTGAAATGTGGACTCGTCAGACCGCAGAACAATTTTCCACTTTGCATCAGTCCATCTTAGATGAGCTGGGTGTTGTTGATAAATGTATTTCGCTTTGCATAGTAGAGTTTGAACTTGCACTTACAGATACAGTGACGAACTGTGGTTATTGACAGTGGTTTTCTGAAGTGTTCCTGAGCGCATGTGGTGATATCCTTTACACACTGATGTCGGTTTTTGATGCAGTGCCGCCTGAAGGATCGAAGGTCACGGGCCTTCAATGATGGTTTTCAGCCTTGCCGCTTACGTGCAGTGATTTCTCCAGATTCTCTGAACCCTTTGATGATATTACGGACCGTAGATGGTGAAATCCCTAAATTCCTTGCAATAGCTGGTTGAGAAAGGTTTTTCTTAAACTGTTCAACAATTTGCTCACGCATTTGTTGACAAAGTGGCGACCCTCGCCCCATCCTTGTTTGTGAATGACTGAGCATTTCATGGAATCTACTTTTATACCCAATCATGGCACCCACCTGTTCCCAATTCAATCAATGTTTATTTATATAGCCCTAAATCACAAGTGTCTCAAAGGGCTGCACAAGCCACAACGACATCCTCGGTACAGAGCCCACATTAATTAGCCTGTTCACCTGTGGGATGTTCCAAATAAGTGTTTTGATGAGCATTCCTCAACTTTCTCAGTCTTTTTTGCCACTTGTGCCAGCTTTTTTTGAAACACGTTGCAGGCATCACATTCCAAATGAGCTATTTTTTGCAAAAAATAACAAAGTTTACCAGTTCGAACGTTACGTATCTTGTCTTTGCGGTCTATTCAATTGAATATAGGTTGAAAAGGATTTGCAAATCATTGTATTCTGTTTTTATTTACTATTTATACAACGTGCCAACTTCACTGGTTTTGGGGTTTGTAGCTTTGTATTTTAAACAACAATGTTTAAAATACTCTTTAATAAGATATTTTTAAATGTTGTTTTTCTGATCAATACATGTCTAACATTTTAGGTCAGGCACTTGTAAATAAATTGTCGTATTCTTCTAGAACCACTTCAAGATATCGATCATCTTGGGTGTGAGGGTTGAAATCTTGAATGTTTCCGCTTGAAACTAGAAAAAAAACATTCAAATGGACATTGAAGGCCAGGCAACTGTTGCAAAAACAGTGTAAATACATTAGATGTGAGATATTAGGCTTTAAGATCCCAATCTGTGTGCCCATTTTAAAAGGATTTACAAAGCTTAGAGACTTGTGTATGAATGTGTGTGTGTCTGTCAGTGTGTGTGTGCGTGTTAGGCTCTTCCAGCGTTAAAAAACAGCAGAAAAGGTCACTGATGAAATGTCAGCAGCCGTGACAGCCTGTCTATCTGATGTCTTTATGCCGATTGTTGTCGGTCTGTTTTTCCTTGTCCATGAAAACACTGCTGGCCAAATATCCCTGTTGAAGCTAAAAAAAACGAAGGCAAGAAGCTCTGAAGAAAAAACATAATGATAAGATTTTTTTTAATAATAGCTGTACCCTGCAAAGGACAAAAAAACAGAAATGCTTCCACAATAACGATATCAGACCTTCCGGGAATTTGCTATCACTGAACAAAAATATAGAGTGGTGTTTTATTGTGGGCAACCTAAGGCACACTTGTGCAATTGAAGTGAATTAATGAACTCATATTATGTTGTGCATATGGTGAATGTTTACATGTGTCCAAACTTTTTCCACTGAGGGCCGCACACTGAAAAATCAAAGCAAGCGGAGGCCATTTTGATATTTTTTATTTTAAA